>NW_008826784.1:0-3598 GCF_000691245.1 Trypanosoma grayi
GGGGGGGGCTGTTTTGTTTTGTTTTGTTTTCGTGGCGGTGCTTGGCCGGCCTCGGGGCGGCTTGGGCTTTCCGCCGCGGGGGCCCACCAAACGCCCCTTGTTCTATAATTGCGAAGGTTTTTGCCGCCGCTAATTCTAAGAGTGGTTTTCATGAAAACCCCTGCAAGAATATTCGCGTCGGCGCTTTGCGCGTGGGTTGGCGCCCCGGAAACCGGATAAACAGCCATTTTGCACCCCGGCCGGCGCGCGCGCGCACACACGCAGCGCGGCTCGCAAAACCAGCAAAACAGAGCGAGCAAGAGAGGAGTCTTCGTAAGCTGTTTTTGTGCGCTTGTGGAAAAGGGAGCGATTTCCAACAATTAAATAGGCATTTGCGTTTGTTTTTTTTCTTCTGCTTCCGCTGGGGTCCGGGGGGAAGCGGATCTAGGCGAGCTTGGCTCGATGGGGGGCGCTGCTGCTGTTGGCATGCTGCGTCTTCTGTCCGTGGTTGGGTTGGGGGCCGTCTCTTTCACGGTTGAGGGCTTGAAGGGTGTTTACGATAATCTCACTCTCGAAGGACTCTCTGGGGTGTTCACCGAAGATTGAAACAAGATATTGCCAGTGTAAATTATATAAATGCTGTGGATAATAGGGCCATTTGAGAGGTTGTGAAGTGAATGCGAGTTGAGGATGGATGGCGCATGTTAACGGGAGTTAGAGCCTGTGCAGCATAAGCTTCTGAGGGGTGACACAAGCGACGCTGACACGGGTTCAGGGCATGGTGGCCACCTGATGTGCCTCTTGGAGAGGTGCAATAGACATTGAGAGGCTTGCTGGTGTGAAGTTTATTGAGGCAGCTGCGTAGTGCTTGTGCTGAGGTGCAGGGGAGAGTGAAAAATCCCAAAGAATTGTGCGGTAAAAGTACTGATAAGACACGGTGATCTAATCAGGAATCAGGTATGTATGCTGAGAGAAGAAGCATGGGGAAGTGTCCACTGTACAAGTTCTTCTGTTACTGATTGTCTGTGCTCTGCGTGCCATTTGCTGCGTTTTGCTTCTTTTTTTTTTTGGCTGAGTCAAGCAGCTCCTAGTAGAACAATTAATGCAATCGAAGAACATGAAGCACATGGAAGGGAAATCGCAATTGACGCATCTACGGTGTTGCAAGATACCAAAGAGCATTGGCAGTTGCATTCTCGGTGCAATGGGCCTCTGTGAACCTGTTTCAATCCTGCGTCGAGGCAGAAGGAAGACGAGACTGCTGGCATCTATGGGACTGCAGTTGAGAGACATTCAGGTGTTGTTTCTGGTACTGATGGTTGTGATTAAACCATTTCTTTCCTGTGCTGCTGCTGCGGCTGGTGGAATGGTCCCCCGAACGAGAATGGCCACGCCTGCAGACGACGACGATCCCTCGGTGACACTCACGAACTGCTTCCCAGCGTAATACTCAGTCCTTCCAACATCCCATACACCTGCGAAGTCAGCGATGCCCAAACACTGATTGACTTGAACCTCTCCGCCTCGTACTACACCTCAGTCCTCATCCCTGAATGGCCGGCGACTCTGGATGCGAAAGCCAATACCATTACATTCATGCCTAATGGTGGTGGTCCGTCTTCAGGACGTTGGGAATTGGTATTCACATCGTTTTCTAAAGTTGAATTAACAAACGTTCCTCTGACGACCAATAAGAGCATGGACTTCNACCTCTCCGCCTCGTACTATCATAAAGGAGACCTCAATCCTGGCTGGCCGGCGACTCTTGATGCGAAAGCCAATATCATTACATTCATGCCTAATGGTGGTGGTCCTTCTTCAGGACGCTGGGAATTGGTATTCACATCGTTTTCTAAAGTTGAATTAACAAACGTTCCTCTGACGACCAATAAGAGCATGGACTTCATGGACATCCGTGCGACCAATGCGGATTTTGCTACACTCTATCCATATTACGGTATGATCGTCTCGTGGGCACCCAATCTCCCGAGTGGCACCATGGCTTCCGACTACATGCTGGTCCGCTCTTTCAATGACTGCCGGTACACCACTACAACCTGCACTGACACTGTTGGGTGCTACAGAATGCTGCCACCCGCTCATCTTCCCCCTCCAGGCGAATACTGGCTCTGTGTGACGTCAAATGGCTGGAATGACCAATACCTTCCGTGGGATTTGAATTCTCTTGAGGTGAAGCTGCTGTTGGCCACGCCGCTGTACTTGACAGCTGGTAAGGACAGAAATGTCGTGCTGCAGGATGCGGAATCTGTGGTAAATGTGCCGGGGCGTGTGTTCCTGGTGCGGTGCCCTGGCAACGACTGCCCCCTTGTGACTACTGGCCGTGGGGAAGATGTGGTGCACCGTGATGCGTGTGTGAACACCTCCGTCTCGTCGCGTGTGTACCTGTCCGACCTCCGTGTGCTGTCTGCAGAAGCTGGTGTGTACGCTGTGTGTGTCGATGATGGTGATGGAGAGTACACTGCTCCCGCTGCGCTGCCGGTGACGGTGCTGGAGAAACCCTTTGCCTTCAAGATAACTGCTGACACGGACCAGAACACTGCTACGATTAATGTTACTGGTGGTGACCTCGAGTGGCGCAGAGAGCCGTACACTGTGTGCGCTGTGCCGCAGAGTGACACGTGTGATTCCGTGTCTGCTGGGCCTCGTGTGTGTGAGAAGAGTGGGTCCCCAAATTCATCAACTGTGTTTCTGGATCTCGCCAGCAGGGGAATGCTTGTTAAGGATGTGAAGTTCTGCTTCATCGCAGCCAACATGACAATCGGAGGACGCACCTACACGCACATGCAGGATGTGCTAGAGGATGTCTGGGAGGACGTGTGGGAGGATGATGGTGAGTCGACCACAGGAATGTCTGGTGGCGTCATCGCCGGGATTGTCATTGCGGGCATCGTTTTATTAAGTGTTCTGGTTGTCGCCGTGGTGTATGTGTTGCATCAGCGAAGGAAGAACAGAAGGGAGCCACCAGACTCTGGCACACCACCCTCGCCGACGGTGCCACACTCTGTGCCGAGGGAGTCAAATCCCCTGACAACTGTTTCGGCCGACACTTCCCCGCACACTTCCCCACCCACGCCTGCTCCTCCCCAAGACGACAGTGCTGTCCAGGTGCCTGTTGTTGAACAATCCAGCAACACAGTGGAGCGGCACATGGACCCNGCTGCCCAGGTGCCTGTTGCTGAGCAGCCCAGTAACACAGCGGAACGGCACATCGACCCCACAAATATGTAAGAGGGGATGGACGGGAATTCGGTTCCTTTGGCGGACACACACAAAAAAGAAGCGACAAATACAACAGGAAAGTGTTATATCTGTTAATAACAACGTACTTGACAACAAGACTACGAAGATGCCGACAGTTCGTACTAATGATAGTGACAAATCCATTGATTTTAGGGATAGGGGTTCGGGGGCTTGTTTTGAATGTCTTTTGGACATGATGGAGAATGGAGAAGAGGATGATGACTTTACCCCCCCAAACGATTTTCTTCCCGAATGCAAAGCGGACAACCAAAAACCTTATCGATCATGGGTTGAAACTTTTTGGATGGCTAAGCTACCAGAAAGAAACTCGCGTAATCTTTTTTCTCCCGGTGCGGAA
>NW_008826784.1:3645-4710 GCF_000691245.1 Trypanosoma grayi
CACTGGCCAAAGGAATCACAGGAGCTGGAGTAAAACGATTCTGAGAGACGCAAGGTTCTTTACAAGAAGCAGTTAGCTCATCAGAAGAAGGTGCTTGAGTGCGTACGAGAGTATTGTGATGACACAGATAGAGAAGACATATGAAGCTTTACGATCCGCAGGGAAAAGATTACAAACAGCTCAATGAGCCACCCTCTATGCATCCACCAGATAATCATGACCCATCAAGCGACAAGGATAATTGAGGTGTGTAGTGCATCATGAAGGTGATTCCCAATGTGTCAATGCTTTGCCCAAATAAACAACAACACGAGAGGAAGAAGGAAATCTCCAAATCCTGAGCCCCATGCCGTCTACTTTCATTGT
The DNA here is from genome assembly GCF_000691245.1 of Trypanosoma grayi. Classification (NCBI taxonomy): domain Eukaryota; phylum Euglenozoa; class Kinetoplastea; order Trypanosomatida; family Trypanosomatidae; genus Trypanosoma; species Trypanosoma grayi. The sequence continues at coordinate 4,012 of NW_008826784.1, forward strand.
TCCTGTTACCACTCTGAAGAATACTCCTTCCCTCTCCCCTTTGCCCAGTATCCCTCCATTGCAATAATACCTGGACCAGGAACTGTTGCATCTGGTGCTGCGTTGGGCGGTGCGAGTTATCGGAGCGGATGTGCATGAATGAGGGAGCATTGAGGGGGTATCAATTCCGATGAGGTGAACTTATCGAAGGATTATATGATAGTTTTACAGGAGGAGGAAATATGGGATAAAGTGTCTCTCTCTCTGTGTTTGTATTTTGTTCATGTGTGTATATGTGTTTTTGTATCTCTTGAGACCTGTGTGACGCCGCGCGACAGTGGCAACTGTGACGATNCCAGGAACTGTTTCATCTGGTGCTGCGTTGGGCGGTGCGAGTTATCGGAGTAGATGTGCATGGATGGGGAAGTGTTCAAGAGGTAGGCAGTTCCGATGAGGTGAACTTATCGAAGGATTATATGATAGTCTTACAAGAGGAGGAAATACAAGATAAAATATCTCTCTCTCTGTGTTTTTTTTGGTCATGTGTGTATATATGTGATTTTGTATGTGTTGTGACCCGTGTGACGCCGCGCGACAGGGCAGCTGTGACGGTGAGGCATTTGTATTCAAAGCCTGACACAACGATTGCAGGTGCAGGAATGAAGAAGGCGGAGCTGTGTGGCATCGACGCCCTGTGCACCGCGTTTCTCTCATTTCCCA
>NW_008826785.1:0-3349 GCF_000691245.1 Trypanosoma grayi
CGCAGCTTCTGTGCCTCCGTAGCATTACCTTCAGCTTCTTTCTTCACCGCTTGAGCCAGCAGCTCTGCCTTCTTGGCGGCATCAAGCGTAACGTCAGCATTTTGTAGTGCCTCGTCAGATATTGCCAGCGCATTTTGGACAAACTTCACTGCGCTGTTGGAGATGTCTACAGCTTTCTTGGCCAAAATACCCTTTGACTTATCTGGCCGATCTTCTGCCCATCCGGCCATTCGCGATGAGGCATTCATCCACCGACGCACGTCCTGGCCATTGCTCGTCGCCAGCAGAGCAGTTTCTGCTGCATTCATGGCCGCCGCCGCCACCGCTTCATTGGCACTCGTCAGTGCCGCAATCTTGACCAATCCCGCAGCCTTAGTGGCATTCCCTTTTGCCCACTGCGCCACCACATGTGCGGTGTAAACATACTGCACTGCATTCGCAACCTCCTCCGCGGCTTTTTTAGCTTTCGTCGCTGCTTTTTGCGATTCGGCCTTAAACGTTCCTTCTGTCGCTGCATCAAGTTCTTTTCTAGCTGGAGGATTTTTCACCGAACTCTCTGCAGTTTTCAGTGTATTCTGAGAAAGTTTCAAGGCTTCCAGAATTGTACCATTTGCTCTCTTGAGTAACTCGATGAACTCCGTGGTACGCTTCACTGCTTCTCCTGCCATCGCATGGGCTGTGTTTATTTCCTTCAGAGCCGGCTTTGCAGCCTCCACTGGCCCTGCTGCCTCGGCTGCCGTGGCGGAGACGGACACACAGAGCAGCGCAAGGGAAAACACACAGACAACACGTCCGTGCACCATAACAGGAACAGTCATACTGGCTTGAGTGGCTTGGGCTTACTTGTCTAGCGGGGAGAGAGAAGAGCACAGGCAAACACTTACAGACGCTCTCACACACACACCGGGGGAAGAGCAGCACCACACAGACAACCTCCAAGCAGCAGCAGCAGCCCAACATACGCAGCGTGGCACACCACACACACAAGAGAGAAGCAAAGAGAGAACAAATTATTCAGCGTGCCGCGCACAGCAGTATGCAAAGCAAAAGCCCAAGCAGAGAAAGAAAAGAAAGACGCCCAGAAGTGACGACACACCGCCCAGTGAGTATCGTCAGGGTTTTAATTGGAAACATGCGAGGTCTCGCAAAGTTGGGTAGCAATGAAGTTTAAGAAAAAGCAATAAAGCATGCGGGTATTTATTTATCAGGTAACAAACAATTAAAGGGGAGTGGCCACCCCTTCCACGCACTCTCTGCTCAGCGCACACCCAGAAAGATGAGTGCAGCCAGCAGGGGCATGAACAACGGTGCGCGCACCCACGCAGGACTGCTGCTGGCGTCAGCACTGCCAGCGTCACGCAGTTGGTTGCCCGCAGCCACAACGTCAGCAACAGCCTGGCCACCTTCAGCGTCGGAGTTGGTGGCTTGTTGTGCAGCAGGGGGGTCGGCCATTGCAGCTTCCGTCTCAGGCATGCCGTCAGTGCCTGAAGGCTTCACAGAGCCCTCCATTTTGCTGTTTTCGGTTTCTGCCACGTGATGATCCTCGGATTTCTTAAGAGGAGGTACCGTGGGGCTCCCTGTTTCAACCTTCGGCTCTTCACCATTTTTGCCTGCGGGTGGCGCAGCAGCAACAGCAGGAGTGTGCTTGTCGGCGTTCCGTTCAAGTAGATCGTCTTTGCGTCTATGAGCAGCTTGAGAAGGGTCTGGCTGAGGTCTTTCTTTCCCGTTGGTATGCAGTGTCGAATCCTGCTTAGCTTCTGTGTCTGACAGTGGAACAACTTGCTTCTTTGTGCTCTTCAATGCCTCCTGGGCAGCCTCTTTAATGGCTTCAGCGTTTTTATGTACTGTGTCAGCGTGCGTCGCTGCCGTGACAGCGTGCTGAGAAGCTGCTGTAGCTTCTTGCAGTGCCTTCGTTGCCTTCTCCAGCGCCTGCTGTGCGCTATTCATTGCCTTTTCGCCCTCCCTCAGTGCGTTATTGACCTCGTTTTGAGAAGTCAAAATTATTTTTTCTTTAGTTACTTTGAGCTGTTCTGCTGCCTTTGCGAAATCATGTGCACTCTTAGCTTTACTGTAGGCTTCACCTGCAGCATCCCTTGCGTCATTGGCGCTGCCGTATGCTGCCGTAGCCTGTTGATGAGCCTCTTTCGCACTATCGATAGCCGATTTAACACTCTTCACTGCTTCCAAAATGTTTTCCTTTGTCTTCGGAAATGTTTTAACCTTCTCCTGAACTTGCTGTAGCACCATCTCAACCGTACTCACTCCGACAATCGTTTTATTTGCTGCAGTTACTGCTTCTGAAGCATCCCGGGCGGCCAGTGTACATGCGTCATGCGCAACTTTTGTCTTCTTTGCGGCCTCATTGGCTTTTTCGGCTGCATTTGCAACTTTATTCTGCCACTCAGCGTGATGACTTAACAAAGCATCATTATCCTTCGCAGCCTCCATTTCTTTTTTTAGCGTGTTCAATGTTTCATAGGCAGCACTCGTTGTCGCTTTGGCTACAAGTGCATCACTCACAGCTTTGTTGGCTGCCTCCTTGGCTGCAGCAGCCTTCTCCTTTGTTTCACCTGCTTCCTCCAAAGCCCCACTCCCCGCCTCCACGGCATTACTTGCAGCAGTCACCACAGCCTTCACTTCCTCAGGACTCATCGACACCACCACGGCCTTCACTGCGCCACTCCCGGCGGGGCTCACCTGCACCGCCGCTGACAGCACTGCATAGTTGCTGGACAGCACACCACCGCTATGGAGCGCCGCAGGTCTGCCGTATTTCTCCACCGGCTCATGCTGGGGCTGCGCAGCCACGCACAAGGCCGTGCAGCACAGAGCAGCGGCCAACACACACACAACGCAGCGCACTGTCGCCATCATTCAATATCCCTTGAGCAGCTGAGGGCTGCAGGAAGGAGAAAAGAGAATCGATGCACAGCAGGCAGCCCCAACACACACACACACACACACGGAGCGGAAGGGATCAGCAGGCACAACACAGGCGGCATCAACCATGATGAAAAGAAACCCATTAGAGAAAAGAGAACTGGACGGCGGAAGAGGCGCACACACTCCGCTGGAGTCCACACCCACAAGCCCCCAAACAAAGAGGGAACAACGAGGCAGCAGCAGCGCTCGTGGACGCAATTGTACTGCTGGCCTTCACGTCCCTTTACGTGTGTCCCGGCGTGAGTGGCGCAGACACGGCGGGAGAGATGCAGCGAAGGACGCACCACACACAGATGAAAAGAGAATCCCCCAGCAGGAGAAACAGTTAGTGAGCGGCGCACAGCAGCGCGCAAAGCAAAGCCCAAGCAATAAACGAAAAGAAAAGAAACCATGCCTCCCCTTCCCA
>NW_008826785.1:3365-4710 GCF_000691245.1 Trypanosoma grayi
GAAAACAAAAGAATCTTAACAATCAGGAGTGCAGTCCTCAGCACTCAACGCAATTACGGTGGGAGCATCATCGTCCCATGCACACACACACACACACAGAAGTCTTACAACACAGCCACACAGGCCATCAGCAGCAGCATCAGTGGCGCACGCTCCCACGCGGGGACGTCGCTGCCATCTGTGTGCTGAGCAAGAAGCTTCTCGCCATCCGCAGTACCATCGGTCTTAGGCAACAACGCACCAGCAGGAGGAGTCGCAGTGCCATCAGTGGTGTCGGGTTGATGGGGACGTGTTAGTCCTTTCTCTCCGTCCCTTTCACTCCCTTCGCTTTCCAGAATCCCCTCTTTCTGTTTCTCACTCTCCTTCTGTTTCTTTTCAGCGGCTTCCAGATCCTTATTGGCTTGCTGCAACGCCGCTTCAGCTGCTGATTTCTCAACGTTAGCCAACGTTACAGCACTCTCTGTACGCTTCATTGCAGCCTGCAGGAGGTCCATAGGTGCTTTGGCTTCGGTTTCAGGTTCCGTAATAGATGAAAATATCTCCTCTGTCTTGGTTTTCAATCCTTTTAAGACAGCCTCCAACCCATCACTAGCATCTTTTTCGAGTGCATTGTGATCAGTATCTGTAACCTCTTTTTTTCCATCGGATAGAGCTTTCTTGGCCAACTCCTCCGCTTTCTTTGCTGCAATAAGTTTGGTGTCCATTGCAATAAGAATATCCTTCATTTTTTTGTTTGCATCGTTTAGCTTCTTGCGGTAAGCATCTGCAGCTGTACTTGCTTTCTTTGCCTCTTGTTCGGCTTCGCCAACCGCTGCCACAACTTTCACCGCCTCTCCCGGTATACTCGCCGTCGCTTCCTTAGCTTTCGACATGGCTGCCTTCACTTTCTGCTCCTCTGTCTCCACCTGTTTCACGAGAACGTCAGCGTCTGTCACTGCCTTCGTAGCGTTCGATAGAGCCCATTCAGCAAGTTCCGTTGCTCCTTTAGCGTTCTTCTGTGCCTCCGTTGCCTTATTCTTCTTTTCGTCCAAACTCGTTGAGCCTGACCCCAAAGTCGTAGAAGCAGCAGGTACAAGCTCCTTCAGCGAGGCTACAGCGGCGAGCGTTTTGTCCAATGCCTGGGCCCCAAGCTCCGCTGCCTTCTTGGCGCCGCCCGTCAGAATACGCTTTGCGCCCTCTGCTGCCTTCTTGGCCGCCTCCTGTGCAGTCTGCACTTGACTCAGTGCTTCTTTAAAAGAAATTGCTGCTGCCTCCGCTTTACTTGCTGCATCAAAGGCTGTCTTCTTTGATTTGACGACTGTCTCCTCCGCCGACACATCAGACGCAGCACCCGCACCACCTGTGG
>NW_008826786.1:0-4709 GCF_000691245.1 Trypanosoma grayi
TATATATATATATATATATATATATGTGTATGTATGTGTGCGTATGTGCATATGTATCTATGCCTCTCTCTCTTTCTTATTTTCCCCTCATATCTTATCTTCTTCTGTCCCTGGCCTAGCCAAGGTACGTGGGGGGAGGTGTTCTGCTACTGCTGAATAGGAGTAAGAGGATGGACCTTCTTCGGTTTCACTCAGCTCAGCGGTACGTCAGCAAGGGGCCTCTTCAGGAGCTGTCGTTTTGCGTGAGAGTCTGGCGGGCGCCACTGGTGGAGGTGCACCACACGGAGATGCTCTGCAGCGTGACGGTGCCGTGGGACGGAAAAATCTTNGCGCCACTGGTGGAGGTGCACCACACGGAGATGCTCTGCAGCGTGACGGTGCCGTGGGACGGAAAAATCTTTTCCCCCGCGGAGAAGCTCGAGATGGTCCGCGAGGCCGCTGAGGCGGGGTCGGGCAATGACCCATTGACAGACGGAGACGGGGATGAGGGCGTCGAGATGGAGGCCGTGCAGACTGTGCTGCGTGGACGCGATGACACAGTCCGCAGCACGGCAGCAACTGCGAGAGAGCTGCAGGAGCATCTCGAGAAGACTGCCAGCGCCTTCTTCACACGCCCCTCCTCCGAGGACTACATCAACGAGGCGGAGGAGGACTGCCCGGTGGATCCGTTTCAGTACCCGAGCCCGTTGGCGGCCGTAGTGCTGCGCCAGCACCGCGCACAACACCAGGCGAGCAACAAGATGTACTTCATGTGGGCGGTCGGCGGCATCGTCGCGCCCAAGGCCGACTCCCTCGCCGACATGCGATGGGACGGCGAGGAGCGTGTGATCTGCACCATCACAGCGGATCGGAGTGATACCTTCTTCACAGCGAAGNCCCTCGCCGACATGCGATGGGACGGCGAGGAGCGTGTGATCTGCACCATCACAGCGGATCGGAGTGATACCTTCTTCACAGCGAAGCCGTCTATTAACGAGACACACACCCTGTTCGTTGACTCCTTGCATGTGTACTCTTTCAAGATCACTATCGCGGCGACGGAGGAAATGGATTCTGCGCAACCGTCACCAGGCGATCTCCTCCGAAAGATCAGTAAGCTGGCGGCGTCTGTGAAGGACCGCCTGAGCGCGCCGCACGCGGCTCGGCGGGATGCGCTGCAGCGGATGCTCCTTCGGCAGGCCATCGTCATTGGCAGTGAGGGGGTGAAAACTGCGCCAGACACAACAGCAGCAGTGGGAAGCAGCCCCTTCGAGCAGCCGCCACCCGAAGGCCGGGTGCGGTATCATGTGCTCGGCACAGTTGACAGGTGTTTGGGTGTGGCAGAGGATGCACTTTGCCTCCGCTGCGAGTGGTACCGCAGCGTCCCGCAGGGCGAAGAGGAGGCAGGGAAGGAAGAGGGAGAACAAGATAAGAATGAAGAGGAAGCTATTGGTGGCTTAACCACCCAGCTCGCGTTTGCTGGTAGTATTATCCTCGAGAATTTCATCCCGCTTCCAGTGCACACTTTTAATGCTCCCTTTGAGCTTCACTTTGATGATGCCGTCAACGCGCCACCGCTGCGACTCATTGTGACAGTGTACAGCGATTCGCCGGAGGGCCAGCAGGCACCTGTTGGCTACACCGCACTGGAGGTTCCGCACATGTTGCCGGGCCGCCACTCGCTGCGAGGGCCGTTGTGGAGGCCGCGGATGACGGGGCGAGAGTTCCTGCGCTCAGCGCTGGCGGGCGGCGCGCCCTCGCTCGTCGATACACGTGATGTGGGACCTCGTGGCGCCGGCGGTATTTCTGTCAAGCATGGCCTCGTGACGGAGCCGGCTGGTGAGCTGGAGGTAAGCGTCATTGTGCTGCACCATTGCCAAACCTCTTCGTGATGCTGAGGCTGAGAAATGGCGGTGCCCTCCATAGATTGGCAGCTACGTGGTCTCGTCGTGGACGTGCTGTTTTTTTCTCTTGCGTGACATTTTCCAGTTCTTTCTTACTCTTGAGACTCTTCTGCCGTTACCCGTGCCGAGATGTGCGTGCTGCTCTCATTTGGCTTTCTTGCCGCTTGCCGCTTTTTCTTTTCTTTGATGCTCCATTTTTCGTCCTCCCTCTGTCTTGTTCCTTCCTGTGTGGCGCGCCGCCGCCTGCGAGACGGCACCAAAGGAGGACACACAGCGAGAATGAGCGCCGGTTCACACAAGCGGGCACAGGGCGAGCCGGCCTTCGCGCAGGTTTGCGTCGCCCCACGCATGCCGGCGCTGCTGCGCCCGCAGTTCCAGGTGCTCGACGCGGACAACCTCAAGGCCATTGACCGGCGGCTGCAGCACGATGACGCCACACGGAAGGAGGAGGAGGCGATTCAGGCGCGGTGCGCCAGCTCACGTGAGCGGTCGCGTGCGGAGGCACAGCGGAAGATAGAGGCGATCCAAAAGCGAACCGCACGACACGCAAACGCGGCGGCGATGGTTGAGGAGCGCCGCCTGCAGGCCGAGTTCCGTCAGCTGTGCAACTGGTAGAGGGCGAGTTGTGTGGCGGTTCTTTGAAGCCGTGTGAAGTCTGCGGTGGTCCCATAGAAAGATGCGGGCGGTGAGTGCCATCAATACAGTAAGTACCGGGAGAGAGAGAGAGAGAGATTACAACAGAAGAGGGGGAGGGGGAAGTGCGTGCGTCGTGTTGGCTGTGTGCACTCTGAACTCCCTCTGGAACGTTTTCTTCACGTTTCGTCTTCCGCAGTTCTAATTTTCTCCTTTTTTTTTCGTTTGCTTGCCGCTGGCTGTGCCTCGTGGCAGCCACGAGGGAAGAGTAGTATCGAAGCTAACAGCACTCTGCACGAGTGAGTAGGGAAACATACAATAGAATAGCAACAAGGCGATATAAGCAGGGGGAGGGAGTGAGAGTGAGAGCTGGGGCCTGTGCGATGCCAGACTATACAGACCCCGCTCGCGTCAACCAGTATGACTCTAGCACACACACCCGGAAGGGGCTCAACACCCGCGTCGTGATTCGCGAGAAGCCGTTTGTCAAGTCACGTTCGCAGCGACTCGTCGACTTCCTGCGTCCCTCCACGCGCATTGGCTTTAACGTGGTGCAGGGCTTTGAGCTAGCAAAGATGATGGTGTGCATTGTTTTCCCCGTCTTCCTGATGCTGTACGCGAAGCGTGTGCAGCAGCGGCTCCCCGACCAGTGGGAGAGCCAGTTTGGCGGCCTGCAGCACCGCCAGCTGAAGGAGGATGTGGTGCCGGAGACAGACACGGACTACTTCACGATCATCGACACATTCAAGGAGCGGCGCGAGAAGGCGCTGCAGAAGAAGCAGATGGAGGTGCGGGGTGCGAGCCCCAACGCGGAGAAGTCGGCATGAAATATGGACAGGCGATCTTTTTTTTTCTGTGTGTATGTGTGTTGCCGTTCTTCCCGTCGCCCACACCACACCCCAAACCCCATCGCTCTGTGTGTGTCTCACGCGTTTTGTTTTTTTGTTCATTTTTTGTTGTTGTTGTTTCCCTCTTCGTATGCTTGGCTTGTCATTCCCATACCCGCACATGCGTGCCCGCGTGACTGTCGCTCCACTTCTCTCCATTTGTCATTCGCGGCCACTCAGCTTTTTTTTTTTGTTTTCGCTTACGGTGTGTGCTGATGGACGGTGGCAACGGCCCCAAGCGGGCGCGTAGTGAGCCGACCGAGCGCAGCCCCAGCACCGCGACGCCGCCGGCCTCCACCGCTGAGCCGCCGCTACTCGACCCATCGCTGGAGAATCTGCTCAGAGAACTCGACCTCGACGATGATTTTAAGGCGTCGCTGCGCAGCATGTCGCCCAGGTCCCGCATGGAGGTGATAAACGACATCGTTCGCGGGCAGCAGGTGGAGGGCTTTCAGCGCTTCTTCCTGTCGTTGCGCTCGCAGGCGGTGCCGGCCTCGCAGCCGGCAAGGCCCTCCGTCGGTGGTGTAGACTTGCGGGCCTTCCCCCGCGTTGCCGCGGGGGACGACGACGACGACGACAATGACGATGACGAAGAGGTGGTGGAGGCGCTGCCGCGTCTCAGCTCTGATCTCCTCTTGCGGCTCCTGCGTAATCCTCAGCTGCCGCGTGAGCCCCTGCTACAAGGACTGTTGGTGCGCGGGTATGAAGTCTTCGAGCTCGCCAATGTACTTGGCGAGGTGATGGCACAGCGCTCGCTCGGCATGACGCAGGACATTGATGACATGTCGTATGAGCAGCTGCTGGAGCTGCAGGAGCGTATCGGCTACGTCAGCAAGGGCATCACCCAGGAGCAGATCCGGCAGTGCATGACCGATGTGCCGAATCCGAAGGAGGGCAGCTGCGTGGTGTGCCAGGGTGACTTGCAGGAGCGACAGGAAGAGGGCGACAAGGCCGTCGAGCTCAAGAAGTGCCACCACCGCTTCCACTTCAAGTGCATCGAGCAGTGGTTCGGGTCCAACAAGACGTGCCCAGTCTGCAAGCAAGAGGTCGTCTGACCACGCGCGCACGGCGTGAACGTAAAAGGAAGTGTGGCTTCCCCCCCGTTACTCATGGCAAGAGAAGGCGCCAAAAAGAACACACGCATCGACCCATGAAGAGAGAGGGAGAGGGAGAGAGAGAGAGATGGGGAAGGGTGCATGCACGCAACAGAGACACCGCAGTGCTCAACTTGATGTAAGAAAGAACGGAAGGAGAATAAGGAGGCAGTGTGTAGGGATGCACTGAGATGTGCCACACACACACACAC
>NW_008826787.1:0-4702 GCF_000691245.1 Trypanosoma grayi
GCGCGTGCAGCACGCGGGCCTCCTCATCGGCGCCGCGCGGAATCCGGTCGCAGTCCCCACCGCCGCCAAGTGCACGGGCAAGGTGGCTGGCGAGCAGCAGCAGCGAGGGCCGCCGCCCCCCCACGCCTTCAACCCAGAAACGCACCACGTCGCGCTTCGACGGGCCAACCGCCTCAATCGAGCCCGGTATGTACTGTATGATGCCGATCCCGCAACTAACAACCGCGTCCACCGCCGCCTGCAGCTCGGTACTCCGCCGGCACGTCACGATGCACTGCAGCAGCAGCTCCAGGAGGCAGCAGTTGGGGTTCCTCGTCGCCTCCGCAATGAGGCTACCACGCCCAGCCGGGTAAAACATGATGCAGCTGCAGAGAATATCGCATGCCATCTGCATCGCCATGCCGGGCGGAACTACATAAGGTGGCGGCGGCGGCGGCGACGGCGACGAGCCGTACATTTGTAGCGCGCTATCCACCACAAAACGGAGAAACTCCAGCAGTGTGGACTCGACAAGTGTCTCGAACATGGCGGTCTTGAACTCCAACGGCATCATTGAGTTCTTTACTGTCTTGCACATGTCGTGGACGAAGGCGACTACCTCGAAGGCGTTGCCAACGTCGCCGAGGGCACGTTGGAATGCACGTGGAAGGTACACCTTCGATCTGCAAATATCTTCCACCAGCCGGAACTTAGTGGTCATGAGGTACGTGTTCAGCATCGACGACGGCATCGCGTCGATCTCGTCGAGGCTAAGCGGCAGCAGGTCCTTCAAGTAGCCGCAGGAGTACAGCACGTGGATGCGCGCGACGATGTCGTCCGGAAGCTCCAGTGGGTTACGAAACGTCGCGCGCCGCTCCTCAAAGCTCACAAACCCCGTAAGGCGGTCCCGCCGGCCAATTGCGTACTGCACAATGTCAACGCACAAGTCAACGAGCGAGTTTTCCACAAACTGCGAGATGATTTTGCCGTCCGTGCTAAATGGAGAGCGCAGCAGTGCCAGCGTAATTTGGCCCGTCAGGTCCATGCCGCGCACGTCGCCGTCGCGCTGGCATGTCTGGAACAACTCCGCGAGGTCCTTGAAGTACGTATTGCAGGCCCGCACGTACACGCCGAAACGCTGGGCGTTTGCCATCGCTGCGGAGAGGATCGCCGGCAGGTTCTCGCGGCACACCACCCAGTGGCTGCTGACGGACGGCGTGACGGCCCGCTCCGCGCCGTTGATCTCGCGCGCCGCAGCGCTCTTGCGGGAGCGCTGGTACGCGACGATCTCCCCGTGTATCTTCTCACAGCCCTCCTTTGTGTTGAAGCTGCACGCCATGTGGCGGCCCAACTGCGGGTCCGACCACCACAGAACGGTGTCGCGCTGCACAACGTAGGCATCCGCGAGGAGGATGGGGGTGCTCATCAGCAGCTCCGCCGGGTTGTCGATGTCGACCATCTCGAGATGCCCAACGACGCCATCCGCCGGGATGTCGTAGTCATCGTCGTCGCCGTCCATTTCGCCACTGGCATGTGGGCGCGGCACGATGGAGACCACGCCGACGCCCATCTCCGTCCACGAGTCATCATCAGACATGGTCGCGTACAGCTTCGCCTTCGTGAGGGCGTCGGTACCGGTTTCCATCTCTATCGCGCGGTTGCCTTGATGCTGCGCCTTCGTTTGCTAATACGCCGGTAGGATACTTGCAGCGGAACGACAAAAAGAGAGACACGACGCGGTGGAGAGGAAAGGAAGAGGACGGGTGGCCACAACCGCTTACCCACCACACCGACACACAGACACACAGACAGTATTCCTATTCTACAGTACAAGACCCCGCACAGCACGCTCTCCTTACATCATGGCACGGGCGGCAGTCTAACGCGCGGTGTGTGGCCGCCTGTCGCGTTCACTCGGGCTCCGATCCGCCCGCGCCACGGCACGGCCGCGCTCGATGAGGTCGTCAACCTGCGTCACAAGGTTGTCGAGATGACGCAACCTCGTGTCGTTCTTGAAGCGCTGTTCATTCAGCATCCTTGAGTACCGCACCATCGACCGGGCCACGTCGTCGGTGGAGACGGCGCGGCGCGGTGGCGTACGGAAAGCCGCCGCCGGCAACGAACGCACGACAGCTGGCGACGCGCAGCCGCTCCCCACAGCCGTCTCGTCCGGCTGCCGCCCCGCTGGCTCCTCCTCCGCGCCGCAAGGCACCAGCGCGCAGAGTCTCTCGTCGATTAGTCCGCAGTTCGCCTCCTCCACGACGAGGGCGGCGCTCTCCAGCACCATCTCGCAGCTGTCCGTCGGGCCGCAGCTGTCCATGGGGGGGTCCGGTATTCGCTCACGCACGACCGCCACCGCCGCCCTGTGAGCCGCACGCTCCACCTCGAGTGCGCTGCGCAATTCATCGCACTCCGCCACGTGGCGCCGCTCTGCAGCCTGCAACTGGACCTCAAACCGCTGTGCCTCCCACCGTAGGGCGTCCAGCTGCTGCTGTGCTTCAGCGGCAACTCCCGACAGCCTTCGCTGGCCCGCGTCTAAAAGGACACCGGCTGCAGTGAAAAACGCCGCGTGGCGGCTCACCACGTCTTCCTCGAGGGCCAGCAGCACGCGCCCGTACTGCCGCACGGTGTCGTGCAATAGCACCCCAACCTCACGCTCATGATCCGCTCGGGTGGACTCGGCTGCCTGCAGCATGTGCGCTATCTGCTGCTGCTGCTGCTGCTCATCTTCCAGTCGCTGCCGCAACACGCGCACCTCCTCCACGTGACGGAGTCTCTCCTCCTCACGGGCAGCGTCACTGCGCTCCACTGCGGCCAACAGCGACGCGATGCGCCCGGCCATCTCCGCCACTTCGTCCCGCCTGCGTGCTTCGCAGGCCTCGTGCTCTTCCCGCAGTTCGTGGGATATTGCCGTCGCCTTCTCCCGCGTGGCGTGCAGCGTACGCATCAGCGCCGCCACCTCGGACTCATGCTCCGCTCGCAGCACACGCACTGCGTCACTAGCGGCGGACTCCTGCTCCTGCTGTTCCTGCTGTTGCTGACGCAACATTCTGCATGCCAGCTCCTGCCGCTCAGCTAAACACTGCAGATCCGCTTCGGAACGGCGCAGCAGCGCGTCCGAGAAGCGGTGCACGTCCGCCAGCATGCCCGTGGAGGCGCGGAACGCTGCGTGGCGGCCCGCCACGTCTTCCTCGAGGGCCAGCAGCACGCGCCCGTACTGCCGCACGGTGTCTTGCAACAGCGCCCCAACCTCACGCTCATGATCCGCTCGGGTGGACTCGGCTGCCTGCAGCATGTGCGCCATCTGCTGCTGCTGCTGCTGATCATCCAGTCGCTGTCGCAACACGCGCACCTCCTCCACGTGACGGAGCCTCTCCTCCTCACGGGCAGCGTCACTGCGCTCCACTGCGGCCAACAGCGACGCGATGCGCCCGGCCATCTCCGCCACTTCGTCCCGCTTGCGTGCTTCACGCATTTGCCGCTGCTGCAACCCGATGTTATCGACAGCACCCGCAGCCGCGAGCCTGCCTTCGAGGAACGCTTGGTACTGCAGCAGTTCGTCGACTACATCGCTGTGCTGCTGTCTCTGAGCCTCGAGCGACTCTGCGGCGGTAAATCGCATAACATCGATCACGTCTCGCACGTGCTCGGCCAGCGCTGCCCTCTCACTGGACAGAAGGCGCATCGCCTGCTCGAGTGGTGATGCAGCAGTAGAAGCAGTGTCCGAGGCCTCCTGCGCCCACAACGGCTCCCGCAGGCATGCAACGACATCGCTGCAGTCAGGTGTCGTAACCACCGGGGCAGAGCGACACTCCAGCATCAACTGTTCGCGACCAGCGCACCAACCAGCTGCTGTTGCTGTGAATGCAGCCCACAACGCGCCACAGCGCTGCAGATCGGCAAGTACATGCCTGTCACGCTCAGTGCGCGCGATTTCAGCCGCATTTTGTGCCTCCGCCAGGTCGTCTGTCAGGCGCTGCGCCACAGCAGCGTAGCGGCCCGCCACGGCGTCCACGGTGGCGAGGAGCATGCCAAGTTTGGCGTCGCACAGTGCCGTGATGCACCTCGTTGAGTCGTCAAGCCAAACCGCAGCAGCGGTGGCGACCGACGCAGTGTAGCGGGCATCGCATCGCCGTTTTCGCTGCTCGGCAAAAAGAAGCCATCGGCCGAAGGCGTCGCGAGCACAATACTCGACGATGAGGCGCCCCAACGCCTGTAGTTGAGCGTCAGCATCAGCCATGGACGTCTGTATCGCGCGCTCCTGCAGCGCCGCCACCGCCGCGGTGTGCAACGCGTGGAGGTTATGCCGCACACACAACTCGTCGTGGCGCAACGAGTGACGGGTCGCGTGCTCCATCGCGACGAGGCGGTCCACCCGCGCAGCGCACACATGCCGCTGCTGCTGCAGTCGCGCCTCCTCCGCCACCCCTCTCCACACCTCGACGTCAGCCTCACATCGCTCCATCTCCTTCTGCAGCCAGGCCCCACGCTGCGCCTCCACCAGGAGCTCCGCACGCATCTGTGCGGCCCGCGCCTCTACCCTCACGTTCGCGGCCTCAACACAGATGGACTGCCGCGCTGTTGTCTCCAGCTCAGCAACGCCGCGACGGCCGCACGTCTCCTCCCACAGCAGCAGTTCTACTGCGCCACGCCTCTGGCACTCTTGCCGCACGTGCCACTCCGCCTCCTCTCGCTCAGCGTGCGCCGCCCGCAGCATCCGCGC
>NW_008826788.1:0-2046 GCF_000691245.1 Trypanosoma grayi
TACCAAGTTCATTATTTGGGAAGCTAAATTACCACGTCGGCAGCACCGCATTCGGCTTAATTCGGGCTACACCGTGATACGGTCGCTGCTTATTGGGATGGCGCAGTTAAGTACCTTGCAAATAAGGCGTATTTTGCAAAGGGTAGAGCACCTGACCCGGAGACTGCAGTGGATAATACACGCTACCCATCTATAAGTTTCACCGTCGGTTGCCCGGTTTCCCGGACTGGGGAATCCGTTGCCATAATCCCTGGCGATACCGGCCACTTAATCGTGGCACCGGGGTCCATTACCCCGTATTGTCGGGGGAAGCCAAACGCCAGCAACGTTCGCCCCCTGGAGAACTTGCTGTGCCAGGCTTGCGGCACCACACAGTGCCAGGGCCCGCCGCGTCTTGCTGGGACGCAGTGCTGTCCATGTCGGTCTTGGGGCGCGTGTCGCCGCTCTATCGGCAGGGCTGGTGGAGCGAAGCCAAAAACGAGAGCCGCAAAGACACGGGGAAAAACAAACAAAAAAGCAAGCCCGCGTAAGAAGGCTAATTGTTTGGCGCCCATTTGCCATAGCAAGAAAGAGGTGGCTTTGAATTAAAAAATACTACGGCGCCTGCGGGGGGCGCCGCCCCTGGGCCCGGCAGGGGTGAAAGACATGGGAGGGGGGGTCGCCAAATGACATGCGCCGAAGGGGTCCAAAGGAATCCTTGTTTTCCCATTGCTTTTTCTATGATTCTGCGCCTGGGCCTTTCTCGTGGTGGTCGGGGTTCGCCGGGCCTTTTTGCTCCGGGCAGATTTTTTTGCACAGAAGCGACCGTTTTGTGCCAGGGGTGGCTCTAAAAATCCCGAAAAACGCGCGTTAGCCCCTTCAGGCTCATGGCGATTTTTTTCTGAGTCGGCGGCGGGCGGCCCCGTATTCAGATAGGGCGCGTTGTTTTTCAAAAGGGCAGGGGAGATTTTGCATTTGCGTTGGCAACGCGGAAGCCAAACACACATTATATGGAAAGGTGCTGCGCACTCGGATTCTTATTAGGAAAGGCGCGCGCAGTGGACAAAGTTTGCGCCTTCTTCAGATACATGCTTCTTGATGGCATGCGCCTTTGAGGGCAAACTCTGCGCACAGCAATGTAAAGGACCAAGCCGCCAACCACAAAGACACTGCTAAAGGGCGGGGCTTGCAAAAAGGAACTCATGAGGCGTGTTAAAAGGCGTCTTCAGCACCCCCTTTTCGTTTCCACCTATTTTATTTATTGGGAAAAAGATGCCTTGTAGGACTATATATTTTGGGGGCGATCCGAATGTATGGGGCTTATCGTTGGCAGAACGCCTTTTTTCATTTAAAAACCACAAGACATCTTCCACTTATTCTCCTCTTTTGATCCCGACCGAAAGGACAGGTGAGGCGTAGCTTATTCCCTTTTCCTGACGATGAAGGTTGGTGGGCTGTGGGAAATATGAAAGACTATGTGCGCCCGGCTGGTATCCCCACAAGGTTGTGACTCACAGTGAAATTTCTCAAGCAATCATCCGTATCGAATACACCACCTACCTCGCATGCAGAATAGTCTATACCTTACCTACCTCTATTAAGTAAAAAAAAGAGTAGGAGAAACCTAATATCCAATTCCCATCGCGAAAACAATGCCCCTAGATTGCATATTTAGAAGGTGTTCCAGCATACAGCAAAGCATTGCCCATATAGGGGGTTAAAATCATGTATTAAAACTGACAAAAAGAAGGTGCTGAAAGCGCCCTTAACCCGCCCCCCGCATCCCCTTCGCAAGTCCCGCCCCTTCGCGATGTCCGTCGGTAAAACCTTGACCCCTCGTGGGATGCCGTCCGCAGGATTCTTTTCCGACGCGACATACCCCCATGTGGCGTGTAAGCCTTGGCCGCGCAGCGCCCTATCGATGTGCCCTGCCACTCCCACGGGGGCATCGGAATGCGTGCTGCCTTTCGGCATACTATGCATCACTGTCGTGCTGTCGGCGCATATATGGATTTTGGCCGGTAAATTCTCCTTGAAAGCGAGCAGGGTCAATCCTACGGCCCTTGC
>NW_008826788.1:2124-4700 GCF_000691245.1 Trypanosoma grayi
CACTAAAGTCCCTGAAGTCGGGTTGGCCCTCGGGGGGTTGACAGGATTATTCTGCAACAAAGTGTCAAGCCACTCCTGCCCGACCTTAAGGGCAAAAGGGGGCAGGGCGGCCGGGCCATGGGCCCCTAAAAGCCCTCCTCTGAGCCGCGAAAGTCTTCGGCGCACCGTTTTCAAAAAGAAATAATGCCGAAAAAGCGAACCCCCTTGAACCCCCGCCGCATACATCATACGTGAAGTGAAGCTTTCCAATTCCCCAACCGACATCTTATGGAGGGGCGTGGCACTCTTCAATTTCCGTGACGCCTTGTCACTGAGGGAAACCGTCTTCGCAGTGTGGTGGAAACAAACCCCTATGAATTCGTAACGCGCGGTGGGAGCCTCGTGCTCTCCCACCGTTGCGCCGCATTTACGCATATTTGTCGCAATAATGTTCCCCCAAGACTCTACGCTCCTGCGTGGCCCTTTGATGCGAATATTATCAATCCACACGTGTAGAGTTAACTCCGCCGGGGATGCATAACGCGGTTTAACCATCTCGGGGTCCCCCGCCAAAACCTTTGCGATGGTATGCAAAATTTCCGGGCTACATTTATACCCCATTGGGGGCCGTGTGAACTCGACCAGCCCCCCTTCTCCGTCGACAACGGAAATTTCTGCGTCTTTCGGCTGGCAAACCCGCCTGGAAAAAGGATGCCTTGAGATCGAAAATGGCGGCAGCCTCACCATACACCGCACCCAGGTAACGGGAAATGCGCCCTAGAGGAACCATACCCTCGTAGTCCTATTGTTCATTTTTAGCTTGTGGCCAGGCGATAAAACGTCGCCGTGGCCCAGACGGTTTTTCCTTCACTACTGTAAAAGGCACCACCCACCCGGCAGTGGGTGGCTTTGATGCGGTTTGAATAATGCCCGCCCTCTTCATCGCCCGGGCGCCCCCTTCCGTCATTCTCGAGAGGGGCTCTCGTCCCCCTGTCCGGAAATTAGCTGGCTCTTGCACCAAATCCCACACCGTATTAAACCGTTCCAGAGCCTTAGAATTGAATCGGCTCCAGACCCAGCGCGGTGAGAGAGTATCCGCATCTACCTTTTGTAACGGTAGCCTGCGTTCATCGTTCTGATCGGCCGCCCGCGTGTGATGTGTACGTCGCAAAATGCTAGGCCCCTGAAAAAATTGTCCCTTATCCTGCTCTCTGCCCGGACAGGCCCATGGAAACATCGCTCATTTGCTGACCTCGTCTACATATATGCCGTCAGGTGTGCCGCTTTGTTGACCAAAGCGACCCACGGCCCTATGTAGCGAGCTGTGCTGCGTGGCGGCTCTGGGGGGTCTGCGCGTTTTCCCAACTGAGCCAGCAGGCGAGGGCCGAGATCGTGTTCGATCACCGCTGCGGCTGCTTGCGCCAGTGCCCCTCGTTTTACGGAATGCGCTGTCATGCCGAATGGGCGGAGTAGGTTTTCCATGTCTCTTGTGGTTAAAGTTGTGAGCCGTTCCCCCTCCACCATTCCCGTGGTGACGCGCCTTACCCTTTCGGCATCTTCTCTTCCGATTGCCAAATACCGCACCGCTCTTTGGGGGTCGATTTTGAACGTCTTTGGGAGAGCCCCCCAGTCTACAATGAGGGCTTCCTTGGTTGAGGGTGGGAAATGGAATTTTCCTTTTGGAGTAGGGCGATTTCGCCCCATTTACTGGCTGTGACCCAGGCAAGTCGTAGGGCCACCCGGTCGTTCCCCGAGGTCGGCATATTGCCGATGAGATCCAGTCCCCATCTCTCCATGGGGCGGGCCTGTTTTATGGGGTTTGTGGCCGCCTTCCTTTGAAGACCGGCCAAAAACATCTGAGCCGGTGATCTCCCTGTGGCCAGTAATGTCAGCTAGGTTCTTGTGTATTGCACCGCGCTGCCCTTGGTGAGTTGTAGACTTACAATAAAAAGAGTAACGTTTTTCTCCCGAACCTCTAGATCGTACTTTTTCGCAAAGTTGCAGAATCTTCGCATGATGGACACCCTTTGTTTCCAAGCCGAAAGGGTCCACAAACCCCTGGCTATGAAATTCGCCTCGGACGCCAGCGCTGTGACATATGGGTTGTGTGGCGGTGCCGAAATTACTGTAAACTCGTTTGCTGAGGTCTTTAAGGGCGGAAGAACCTGTCTTACCTGAACCCTCCCGGGCGGGGGGCGCCCGTGGGGCCTGGCATGGTGAAATGGCGTGTAGGGCCCTTCCCGCGGCGAAACGCCCTCTTCCGGGCGCCTGGAAGTGCCCGAAGCGCCCGGCAAGGATTCCAATGCTTTCCCGGCCCCGGGGTTCACTGCTTCCGGGGCCGATAATCGTTTTTGGCTTAAACGGGGTCTTTTTCACTTGCACATAGCATGTTGTGCTGTAGTGCCGTGTGCGTCCGCATCGAAAACAACGCGCGTAGCTAGGAGGGGCGGAATGTTATTTCGCTTTCTGGACAGCCTGAAAAACCGGGCCGTCCTATTTTCTGGGATCGCCGATGGCGTTGGCAAGAGTTTGGATATTAACGCCGGGGTTTTCCTTCGCCGCCTGAGCCACCCGAAGCTGATAATACAGCCGTCTGC
>NW_008826789.1:0-4685 GCF_000691245.1 Trypanosoma grayi
AAAAAAAAAGACTAAAACCACAAGGAAAGCGAAGTGTGTGCCCGTGGGAGATGTATAAGCGAAGGTCAAATCTTTTCAGCGCCGAGGGAAAAGTGGTGGCCGTAGGAAAGAAAGAAAAAAAAAAACACAAACAAAAAATAAAAAGACACGCACCTTCGTGTGTGCTTGTCGAATCTGAAATTGAAGGAAAGATATGAGGGTAATTAACCAAATATGCATCTGCAGCAAGAAGCACCAGCTTATGGGCTGTAGATGTATCAAGAGTGTGGAGTTATTCGTCTCGGTCATCGCCTTTTTTTTTTGTTTGTTCTCTTGCGTTCTCTCCTATTCTTTACTCTCCTCGTCCTCTCCGGACCGCTACGAGACTACACAGTAGTCCCACACCGCGCTACCTGTAGTGCCGCCCACGCGATATCGTTTCATCTAACATCAAACAACAACAACAACAACACCAGGAAGAGCAAAACAAAGAATGACGGGCAAAAACGGGAAGATTCTTGTGTCGGACCTCCCGATGATGTACCCGAGTGACTGCCTGCGGTTTGAGAAGGAAGGCGGCGTGTGGGGGCAGCAGTGGCGCGTGCGCCGCAAACAACTCACATTTGCCCTCACGGCAGCCACACTCTCAACTGTGGTGGGCTCCTACTACGTCGTGTCACGCCGCAACACCGGCTTCGTTCTCTTCAGCACCTTCTCCGGCTTTTCGGTCCTTGGCTTCTGCATCGGCTCTGCGCTGGCCCCACTAGCGTACCCCAACGTGGCGAACAATAAGGAGACATCCATGATGCGCCGGGTGTGGTGGGCAAAGGAATGCGCGAAATACTGGGACTATTCGCAGGTGCAGGAGGACACGTGGAAGGCAGAGTACCCGCATGCGCAAATCCCGCAAGGTGGAGGGCGGTGAAGGGGATTTACACGTGCAGCAGCAAGGAAAGAGAAAAAAGAAAATGATGGTGAAGGGGACAGTGATGGGGTGCGGTGTTGATCCCCAACTGCTGCTGCAGCTGTCTCGCCGATATTTGTATATGTAGGGAATATAGGGAATTTACATGGTGCCTCTTCGTGACACACACACACAGACACACACACACACACACACACAGACGAACAGAAACATATTAATTTTCCCCACACTGTGGTGATTGTTTCTGCGCCCCCTGTAGGATATATATATATATATATATGCGTGTGTGTGTACAGGTCTGCAGTAGCACATTACGGCCTTTTATAGTGTTTGCTCACCGGATGCTAGAGCTAAGGGAGGGATGGAAGAAGAGAGAAGAGAGAGAAATAGCTGCGTATGCGTGTTTGTGTGTATGTGGGAGTCTCTGTGTGTGTGTGTGTGTGTGTGTGTTTATGGAGGGGGGAAAGGGCGAATGAAGAGTGTGTTCCGATGCCTCAAATGGCTTCGTCATCCTTTTTTAGTTGACTTTTTTTTTGCGGGCGCACTTTCGTCTCTTCGACTGGCTGATGATGACGCAATTCTTGTGGTTCTGTGGATGAGTGTGTGCGTGGTAGGTGGATTGGTGGTGCCCGTCATGTGCTGCCCGCCTCTTTTGGGAGGTAATGAGATCTGCAGCTCGTCTTTCTCGCCTTTCCAAGAGCTCTGGTGCGTTGCATGATACGCTGCTCGGCTGTCTGCTCTTCCTTTTGTTTGTGTTTTTCTCTCAAACAAATACTCACCCATGCATTGCCTGCAGCTGGCCGTGTGAAGTGAAATGGACGCACACCAGCGCCACACTGCGCCCCAGCAGCGCAGCCAGCCGCCGCCGAAGGGTAGACACGCTGACAGTACCGCGCCATCGGCCTACAGCGCCGATGAGGCCCCGCTGACGGCGCAGCTCAAAGTGCTCCTGTACCGTATCTACACAGGCGTCTCGCGGCAGCGGGAGTGGTTCAGGCAGCACGAGGCTAATGCCATGTCACTCGCCAAGGAGGCTGATGTGCTGCGCGAGCGCTTTTTCCCTCAAGAGCCGAGCCTCCTGGATGCCATACAGAAGGACATCGCCGACATCACAGCAGGATCAGCAGCAGCAACAGCCCCTCTTTCATCTGGTGGCTTCTCGAGCACTGGGGAAGGAATGGGGAAGTGTGCAGCTTCACCGCTATTGGGGCAACAAGAAGGCTCTCAACACATGGTGGCCTTATCGGCTGCCACACTGCAGCGGTGGCATCCGTCACTGTTGCACACCGTCGCGGAGGGGCCTCGGCTCCATACCATCGCTACACCTGGGCCTCACAACGTCAACGACGCATGCGCCTATTCTGTTGCCGCACCGGATCCGGCGCTCAGCGGCGACTGTGGCCGGTCTGATATCGCGGATGTTCAACGTGTGGTGCCGGCGTACCTTCTCCAGCTCACCCCTAGTTGGATTCACGCGCGCCTCGGTGGTGAGGCGGTTGCGACAGAAGAGGCCATGACAGCGCTCGTTGCGCTGCTGCTTCCGCTGCTTCGAGCGCTTCATGGCGTCGTCCGCATGACGCGTTGGCGCGTGCCGGTGGGTTTAACGAGTGACGTTGGCGCCCACGATGGGGCGGTAACCTTTGACGTCCTACGCGCGGTCGCGAGGCATCTTTTTTATCTCTTGCACGAGTCGCTTTGTTGTCTGTCGTTAAGGACAGCAGCAGCAGCGGCCGCGTCGCCGGCGGGGCCACCGGCTGCACCACCTCAACTGAGCTGCGCAGAGCGCGTGGAGGCAACACAGATCGTCGCCTCCCTGCTCAGCGGCGTAGATAACAGTGGCGTACTACTGCAGCAGCTGCTCTGCACTGACGACGCTGATGACGCGGGCAGCGTGACTTGTTATCACAACGCCTCGACAACTGTGGCCGTGCCCCAATCTGTCGTTGGCGAGGCATTTGACTTTTTAATTATTCATTACTTGGGAATGGGTGTTGGCAGCTAACGGCGAAGAAATGGGTTATATTTTATTCAGAGATAAAAAAAAAAACAGTTGGCAGATTCTCAGCTGTCTTGTCTTTGTTTACCGCGGTGTGACTCCCTCAGTGCCTGTTTCATCGCAGCTGCGTACCGCTTTGACTTGGCGTGTGCCGGCGCTTGGGGGTTTGGGTGGACGCCCCGCCCCTCCTCCTCCTCCGCACAACGCCAAAGGCGCAAGCGGCAATGTGAGGGGATAACAGTGAACACACCATGCAGATAACATGTGCTATGTCTATGGGAGCGTGCCACTCATATTTTTTTTGTTGTTTTACTCCTGTATGATTCTTCTTTCGCTCGCTCGCTCTCCATTCTTCTATTAGGTGCCAGGGTTCTCCTGTGGCGCTGCAGATCTGCCCGCACACAACTATACACCTACTGAAGACGTGGAGGTGAGCGGCGGGTCCAGCGTGTGCCTCCCCGCCAATGGCGTTGCACAGCGATGTGACGCGGAATGAGCCTGTGTGCGAGAACGGAAACAACAACACCATTAAGTGGAACGGCAACACGAGCAACTTGAATCATGAATGCAACGGAGCGATATCTCCTTTTGAGCCCGTTACCCCGACAAACATCCCGTCGCAGCTGATTATCCCGCACCGCCTCGGAAATACGAGGATGACACTTAATATGGCCCAGCGGCAAAACCGTGAGGAGGTTGAGAATGAGGTACTGTACAGGGAGTTGAAACACAACAGCGTCAACACACTGAATCGCTACGTCATGTTCCTCCTCTGTCTGCTTGTGCCCTCTCTGCTCTGTCAGTTGTTCGCGATGTGCACCACGGAATGGTTTGCTGTGTCATACAACGTGCATTACCACTCGGTTGGATTCTTCCTTGCATGCCGTAGGAGTGTGGGGAACCTCTGTCTGCACCGTACAAGCTCCAAATTTCCCCGTCTCTTGGAGGACAGTATCACTGGTGAGATCGTGTGTGAGATGACAGAGTCCTCCGCGAACGCCTACACCATCACTATGTGGGTGTTGGGTGCTGTGCAGCTTCTGTGCGTCGTTGTGGCGCTCTTCTTCACACTGCGCATGTCGTGTCGCCCCACACGCTCCCGCAGCGCCCTGGTGGCGATGTTCTTCCTCGCCACGGCGCTGCCGTGTGGCATCGCGAACTGTGTTCTATTCGCATACTATACACACTGTGACCGGTGTGAGTGTGAGGCGCTGCACAACAATCCTAGTGAATGCAACGCCGGCTACGAGTGGGGCTACAGAGTCTACATCGCCGCCGTCTGCCTTGACTTCGGCGCCTGCATCACCTCTCTCTGCCTGAGCTCTTACCCGTACTCCATTCGCAGCCAGGCATCTCAGTTGCTGGAGAAGCGGCGCAGTCACGAACGTGAGAGACGCACGAACGACCACGCGTCAGGGGAGAGGAGCCACCCGCTCGACTTCATCTTGCGCAGCGTGCGCGGCGACGTGGAGGGGCCAGCACACTTGACCGCGGCGGAGCTTGGTGTTACCATTGACGGTGCCAACGACTGGGTATACGATGACAAGAGCGATTTGTTCTACAGCTTCAACTTGGACATGTTTTGGGACCCACTGACACGCGACTACTACAGTAGAGCGCTCCAGTCGTGGCAGGTAACACCGGATGGAGTGGTGGGGCTGCGCAGCGCGGCAGCCGGCCGCGGGGAACACACGAACGCCTAGCGCGAACGACGCGCAGGACGAATGCACAGAGCTATGGGTGCCCACACAAACGCACACACCTTATATATATATATATATATAT
>NW_008826790.1:0-4677 GCF_000691245.1 Trypanosoma grayi
TGCCGTGCCGCTGCTGCTGCTGGCGCGGCGCGTGCGCTAACGGCGCCAACGCTCACTGCAACAGCAACGGTGCTCCCAAAGGGGTGCTGCGGTTTCCCTGCAGCCCCCACGAGGTCTCGGCAGACGTCGACGACGCGAACGAGTTGCGTCACCCACGACACGGCAGCCACGACCTTAGTCAGTGGTACCTACTTGGTGCCGCGGAACCCGAACGCCGCGGCCCTTGCGGTGAGCGCTACTGCATCAGGGGTTTTCTTTCCGGCGGCTGGTAACCTGCAGCTCACGTCGCCATATGCACTGACAGCACCCGCAGGTGATAGCGACAGCGGCTCTTTGCGTGCTTTGTTAAGCCGGAGGGGCCTGTCAGTGCATGCGACGCCGTTTCGACCACAGTCATCCACTGACGCTTGGGCAATATTGTCGACGTCAGAAATGCCAGAATTGAGTGACCCGCTTTCTCTTCGCGAAGGGCAGCAGCGGAATTGTAGCAGTGACAGCAACGCTGCTGCTCTCCAATCGAAGGGGATTCGGACTCCTGGACTGGAGTTTCCCCGCACTCCGCTCGCCGGGGAACCCGCGTGTGTGCGTGTCTCCCCGCCTGCTGGTACTTCGGCCGGTGTTGTTCCGGTTCCTGCGTCTTCGTCAGCATCATTCGGTGGTGGCGATTCCATACAGTGGTCTACGCCCTTGCTTCCCATTTCTCCTGAGTTTACCAATCATCATGAACAACAACATCATCATCATCAGCAGCAGCAGCAGCGATCCGTATGCTGCGCTAGTCTTGGCGCTGGCACCAGTGGTATTAGCAGTGTTTTGTGCCCACCTGACATTAGGGACGAGGGTGGTGGCGACAACGTTCGCCACCTCCGCGTCCCTTTTACAGATGCGGAAGCAATGGATGAGGCTGCGATGCTCCACTTACTTAGGGGAAGTAGTAGCAGCGATGATGATGGCAACGACAATGACGACGACGACGAGGAAGACGCTGTCTATATGAGGCAACAACAGCAGCCGCACATGTTTGACGTGGCGACGGTGTTGCCAACAAATCTTGATGTGTACCACTGTGCTGGAGGGTACTGGGATTTGGAGGGGCCCCGTGCAGCTACGCGGCGTTTCTTGCGCCGTAGCACACCGTCCATTGCATCCTTCACCCTGACCGCGAATGGGGGCAGCTCCTCCGCCCGTGTTGTCGGCAACGGCGCTGCCACAGACGCTGGTATTGACTCCGATGATGACGATGACCTGTGGGAAATGAACAGCAGCGCCTACGCCGACAGTCTGGATGAGGCACAGGTGGAATGGATCGAGCAACAGCTGCACGCGAAGGAGAATCCCGAGGGTTTCTTCTTCTAAGAGGCATACATGGGAAAATAGGCAGATGTGCGAAGGGATGAACACGCGCACTCTCTGCCTTTTCTTTTTGCACATTCTCTTTCTTTGCGTGATTGTCACCTAACAGTGCGGGCGGTTTTCCCCTACAGAGTTCTGTGACTGCAAGTTTTCAAAGTGAAGGATCCCACATATATATTGCGGGAGAAGGGATTGGTGTTGAGAGTGAGAGTGCGTAAGTGAGCAAATATATATGTGTGAGTGTGTGTGTGTGTGTGCTAAACGAACCTGGTGTGCGAGGCGGGTGGGCAGCCTCACTAAGAACATGTGGTGCATGCTGGGGGGAATGATAGGACTAGGCAAAATCCAACGAAGAAAGGGTTGCAACGCATGAACTAGAAATAAAACAGGAGCAAATGTTGACTCCTCTGCTACGGCTTCGCTCCGTCTCATTATGCTCCAATGCTTCTACTTGCCACTCTTTTTTCCCTTTTTTTTCGTTTTGTTTTTTCTACTGTGATTTTCATTCCTTTTTGTCTCTATGGCACCCCTCGTTGGCGCACAGTTGCAGAACGGGGTAGGGGATTTGTAGACAGTTAAAGGGAAAACGGAAAACGAGAGTGCGGGGCTTGAGACTGGGCTTCGCTCTCTTTCTCTCTCCCTGCTAACCGTGAAAAGGCGACGAAAAACCAACAAAATGTAGTACAATTGAGAAAAAAAAAGTGAGACGCAAAGTAAATCAGACGACTTGGCTTTCTTCCCGCTCGCCTCTCTTAG
Organism: Trypanosoma grayi; assembly: GCF_000691245.1. NCBI lineage: Eukaryota > Euglenozoa > Kinetoplastea > Trypanosomatida > Trypanosomatidae > Trypanosoma > Trypanosoma grayi. The sequence continues at coordinate 2,110 of NW_008826790.1, forward strand.
CTGCAGCTGTTTATACCAAAGAGCCTACAGCCTAACGGAGGTAATTCATTTTGTGTGCGTTTGTATGCTTGGTTCTCGTCTGTGCCCTTGCAGCACATCTCTTTCACATCGTGTGGGGCCCCGTTTGGGGCGTGCTACGGTGCGGTGCTCTGTGCCTGCGCTTCTGTATCTCTTCTCCCCCTCGCCCCTATCGGTATCTGTGTGTATGTGTGTTGCCGACACTCTTGTAGATCAAAAAGCAAAGAAGATGTTTGGCTTTGAATCGGGGTCGGAGTTTATGGCGTACATCACCTTCATGTTCTTTGGACTGTCGGTGATGGTTGCAACGAACTCCATTTTGGCGGCGCCATCTTTCTTCACGGAGTACTACAGGTATGCGCAGGGTGATTCGGAGATTGAGGCTAATGACCCGTCCTTCTGGGACAACGTCCTGACATTCTACAACGTTGTGACGTTTGCCACGCAATTTTTTGGTGAGGCCTTCATGCTGACACCGCTGGGCAGGAGCATCCCTCTCCGCCCGCGCCTCATCGTGGGGTTTGTCATCCCGTTTGTGGAGTTTCTGGTGCTTATATTTGTTCCTGTTGCGGGGACATCGGAAGCAGGCGCCAAAGCCACGGTATTGGTCATGGCCTTCGTTGGCGGGATCTCCGTGACGCTCTGCGAGTCCTCCACGAATGCTCTTGCAGGCCCGTTCCCGACAAAGTTCTTCGGTGCTGTGATGATGGGGATTGGTTTCTCCGGCGTTCTTTTCTCGTTGATGCAGATCATCATCAAGGCATCCATGGCAGACGACTTTGACAGTGTGCTGACGCAGTCGCGGATTTTCTTCGGTGTTGCCATGGGCATGCAGTTAATCTCCTGCGTTCTGCTTGTGTTCATGCCCCGCAACGAATTTGCCCGGAGATTCACTGCAGAGTTCCGTTACGGCCATGAGGTGGCTGCTGAAAATCAAGATGCTCTCGAAGACAACGAAAAGGAGGCTGCCGCAGAGGAACATGAAGCGGATGCCCAGTGCATGGAGCCGGTATTGCCTAAGAATACCAATGTGCTGACTGCTGAGGGAGATGCGGACGACATGAAGGACGTTGATCAGGTGGATAACATCACCTCGACGGAGCAGATGCTCAACGCCCAGGTTGGGACTGTGTTTGTGCGCATTTGGCCAATTCTGCTTTCATGCTTCGCTGTTTTTGGGGCATCGCTTCTCGTCTATCCCGGTGTCTTCTTCGCTGTGGACGTTCATGACGGCTGGTACCTCACCACTGTTGCGGCTATGTTTAACTTGGGGGACTTTGTGTCCCGGTTTTCTCTCCAGTTCAAACGGTTCCATCCATCTCCTCGAGTGGTGGTGATTGGTACTGTTGCGCGTTGGCTGGTCATTCCGCCGCTGATTCTTTGTGTGCGTCACATCATCCCTGGAAAAGTGGTCCCTTGCATTCTGTGCCTGATCTGGGGACTGACGAACGGCTACTTTGGAGGCATGTCAATGATCTATTGCCCTCGCACGCCGTCGCTAACTACTGCCGGCCAGCGCTCCCTCGCCGGCATCATGGCTGCCGTGGCTCTCCTGTTGGGTCTGTTCGTCGGCTCTTCGCTCGCGCTTGCCGTGAAGGAGGGCTTCCCAGATGATTCCGATAGCTGAGCGCCTGGGCCCGCATGCGGCCGGCCGCCAAAAACGTTGGACGGAGTGGGGTGATCCCCCTCCACGTCTTTTTTTTAAAATTTCGCCACCATTTCCATTAAAAACGTTACCATGAAGTTGGGAAAACTCTCCTTTTTTCTCAAGGGCGGTGTGACACTCTGTGTGTGAGTGTTCTTTTTTTTCTTGAATCCATTAGCCTCTTGCAATACATCTGCTTGATTGGTGATTCATTACGTCGCCGTTTTCTCTGCAGTGTTGCAAAGGGCTGTGGCCATCAAAATAAAAAAAAAAACGGAAACTTATTTTTGTTTTTTGGAGATCAGGGTTCAGGTGAGGGAAGACGTACCCTCGGCAGTGACTTCTCTTGAAACGGTGGGCCTCGCTTGTTTGTCTACTCGGGGTTCGTGCGCCGAGAGAGAGAGTGTGTGTGTGTGTGTTTGATGTAGCCTATGTTTGAGGTGAAGGTAGTGAGACTCTACCAGGGTATGGCCTGCGTTCACATTGTGCAGTAAATTTAAGAAACAGCAAAATGCGATAAACATACAAGTAAATGCATTGGCCTTCCGGTTGTTTCTCTAACCAACCCCCTGTTAATTTCCACTACACTGTTTTTTCGTCGGTCTTGTTTACTTTCGGTGCACTGTTGGGCGTCGCGTGTTTTCAGCGGGGTGAGAAAGCGACTTGTTAACCACGTCGCATGAACGTGTGTGAATGGGTGACCCCCTTTCAGTAACCGGACGAAGGACGCTAATGGACGAAAAAACGCCAAGAAAAGGTAACAGCAGATAAACCAATATAATGAGTTATTCGCCCTACTTTTTTCCCCCCTGGCTGTTGTTGTTCTTTTTCAGAATCTACAGCCTAACGGAGGTAATTCATTTTGTGTGCGTTTGTATGCTTGGTTCTCGTCTGTGCCCTTGCAG
>NW_008826791.1:0-4668 GCF_000691245.1 Trypanosoma grayi
CGTTGATTGCCTCGCTAAATGTGGCGAGCAGCTGCGCCTCGTCGCCGGTCTTACCGCTCTCGCGGAGGAACAGCGCGACGAGCTCCTCCACGTCGTCGTAGAATTCCTCCGACTGCTGCTCGCTCTCCGGCCGCCCGAGCAGGTGCTCGAGCTGGCGGTACAACTCGTTCTTGCTGTAGATCCGCTGCAGCTGCTGCACGACGGACAGCTCCTCCTGCATGTCTCCCACTCTCTCTGGCGCCCCCTCTTCTCTGCGACGCAGCCAGGCAGTCGCGCAAGCAAACCGCAGCAGCAGCAGCAGCAGCAGCAAGAACAAAAGAGAGGGGAAAAGGAAGAGGATACACAGCAGTGCGGACGCCTTGTCAGCGGGAAACGAAAGGGAAAAGTGAAAGGAAAGATGAATTCCTGTTGCACGGTATCAGATGTGCCTATATGCCTTCACCCGAACAACTCTCCCACCCCCCACCACCACGCACTCATCACTCCTCACGCGTGCGGTCCTCTTCTCCTCTATCGCTTCTGATGCCGCTGTTCATTTGTGTGCTCGCTTCTTATCGGCGGTCTCCCCTCGCCCTCCCCCCGACACAGACTTAGCTTCGCTCCACTGGCGAGGCGGCAAGGCGTGTGGCACGCGGCAGCAGCGAGGCGGCAAGGCGGCGCGCGCAGCCCAGCACCTCCCTCTCTCTCTCACTTACCCCCATTCCTTCCCCCTCTCTCTCCGCACCACACTCTCCTTGTATCACACATCCCCCTTTCCCCCCCCCCTCTACTCCCCCTCGACGAAAACACGCAGCACGCACGTACACGAACAGCAAAAAAACGGGGAGGGGAAAAAAAAACACTACGGCAGAATGACGCTGCGGGGTGGCACAGCATCGTAGAAAGGAATTGTGTGCATGTGCGGTTTGCCCTCACATTTTATTCACATGTCGCTTTACGGACAGTCATGGTCGCTACATACGGAGCACCGCAGCCCCAGCGCACGCACACACATGCACACAGAATGAAGGCAAAACAAAACAAAACAAGAAGAAAAAACAAAACAAGAAAAGAGGAGAGACATATCGAGGGAGAGGGAGCGAAGAAGAGAGGGAGAGAGATCTACATACATTATACATGCACGGGCACACAAAAGTTGTGCATCCCCTTTCCCTCCCTCCCATACTCTCCTTTCCTGTCGTTGTTGTTGTTGTTGTTGTTCCCCGGGCTGCTACACCATTGTCGCCGTCTGCCCGCGGCTCCGATTGGATCCCTTCGCTCGTGTCCACCTGCGCCCCGGCAACGGCCCCCCGCACTTATCGGCACGAGCCACCTCCTCTCCTCTCCGCTCCTCTACACTCTCTACTCCACTCTCCCCACCACCCAGCCGCGCAGACTACTGGGCGGCGTCGCCGCTGNCCTCGGGGAGAAACTTCGTCACCATCTCGCGGTTGCGCCGCAGGGTCGGTCCGCCTTGTGGCGCCGCGTCGTCGTCGTCGGTGTCGACGTCAGGCGGCCGCATGAGCGCCAACTTCTTCTTCGTCGTGCGCTCACGCACGCGCTCGAGTTTCACAAAACCGTAGGCGCTGCGGCCCTCATTTTGCAGGTCGCCGATCTCGACGAGCTTCGCGAGGTCGACCGTCCAGAGAAAGCCGAAGACGGCGTACTCACCCTCCCACATCTCCACCAGCCCTGTGTCGGGGTTGTACGACTTCACCATCGCGACACTGCGGCCCCAGTGCTCCACGTCATGCGCCTTGGCAGTGTCGTAGTTGAGCAGCAGCACCGAGTTGTTGCCTTCGACTTGTGTCGCCTCTTTTAGAACTCTGTCGAGGTCCTCCACATCCACGTCGTCGAGCAGCTCCACCTGGATCGTGCTCGCCTCCTCGCCGGTGGTGTTGCCACTGCCGCCGTCGCCGCCTGTACGCCTCAGCAGGTTTGCTTTGCCCGTCTTTTGCGGGTTGCGGGACTCAAGGAACATTCGGCACACCTGCGCCAGGAAGCGGGCGTCGATCTGCTTGTTGATCACAGAGAGCGACACGTCCACGTCACGCCACGCGAACGCCTGGCTGCCGCGCCGCCGCTGGTCGTTCATTGTCTTGAGGTACGCCTCGTAGAAGATCTCCTCCGGTGAGTAGACGAAGCCGAGCTGCGCAAAGGCGAAGGAGAGCGCCTGGAAGTGCGGCGACGGACTCACATGGAAGACGTTTTGCACCGGTAGGATGTGCAGGCGGCATTCGCGCGAGTACTCCGGCGGAAACAATGACTCGCATGGTCCATTGCGGCGTGTCAGCACAAGACATCCGCAGCGGCGATGCTTCGTGTCCTTGTCCTGCAGAGCCTCGTAGAGTGCGGTGAGCGGGACCGGCCACGTGCGGAAGTAGCTGTTAGGGTTGCTGTCCATCACCGTGACACTCTCCGTCTTGGCACTGTAGCCAACGATGAGTCCGGTGGAGCCGAACGGGTGTAGATCGCCGAAGACATCGATGCGCTCGTTGTTGAAGAGCACGATGAGTGCCTTGTTGTTGTCTGCCACGCCCTCACTGACGAGAGACTTGAAGCCCTCCAGCGGCAGCCGTGGCTCGTCGCCGCTGCCGCACTTGTCGGTGTGGCACGTTCGTACATCCATTGTGAGGTCAACGAGCTTGATATACTTTGCCATGCAGATCGCCATCGCCTCCAGGGTGAAGTAACGCAACATCAAGGCGGAGATCTCGAACGGCAGCGTCATGATGACGTCCTCAAACGTCGTGAGGACGCCTAACTTTGTCAGCGCAAGCGCTATCATCGTCGAGCTCAGCGGCAGCGATGGGAAGCGGAACGTCTTGACGAATTCAATGGGTGCCACCTCAAGCGTCTCCTGTCCCTGCAGCAACTCGAGACGGTTCTGCACCGTCGACGCGATGCGGCGCGGGGCCCCTACGAGCGCCGGCTCCGACACAAAGCCAAGCATCTGCGAGCCGCCACACGTGCTGCTTTCACTTGACTTGTTGCGTGATGCCACCTCGCGCGACTTGGAGAATATGATGTAGCCATTTGACGTCATAGCCTTGTGGAGGCGGTCGAGGGGGCACGTCCAGGTGTGGAGGAATGTCTTGGGGTGGGCGTCGAGCAGCATCACCATCTGTGTCTCCTGGTCGTAGCCGGCGAGCACGCACCACTGCGGGTAGCTGGAGATGTTCAGCACGTTATGCGCCACGTTGGCGTTATACATGATGACCATAATATGCTCCGGCACCTCCGGGTCCTCGTTGGCGTTCTTGACGTCGATGATGATGGACTCCAGATCGAAAACAGAGATGGTTGGCACCGCATCCTCACGTGAGATCTTCGTCAACACCGGGTACACGGCGATGTTGTAGTTGCGGTTGGTCATGCAAATATACTCGCGCGCGTACTTGAACACCTCCTCCAGCGGCAGGCTGCCGTCGATGAACACCTCCGCGGGGAACCGCATCTTGCGGATGATGTCCGACACCGGCAGCCCATTGCCGTAGCCGTGCGAGTTGGGCCGCACGCCGCCCAGCAGGTGCATCGCCCACGCAACAGCAACAATGTGCGGGCTGATGTGGGTGGAGATGACGGAGGCGTGCGTGCCCTGCAGCGTTGAGCCGAGCACCTTCCCGCTTTGCATCTCCGGCGTGAACATGGACTGCACCTCGTCCTGAATCATCACTGGTACACTGTCCTTGCGGAATATACGAACGAAGCCACGTGCACGTTCGCCCTCCCTTGCGACCGTCATCGCCTTAAAGAGCGCCGCTGCCGGAACTTCCATCAGCTTCACATGCAACGTGTCGCCTACAACGCCCTCCGCAAGCGTCACCATCAGCTGCACAACGTTGCGCACGTCCACAATGACGGCGTAGGCACCATTATTGTTTTTATTGTAGTGGAGGGCACGGTGTCGCGGGCTCACGAGCACCGACGCCGTCAGAGCGCAGTTCACGTCCTCCTCGTCGTCGAAGGCATCCACGAAGGTCTCTTGCTCCAGCACGTACGGGTCGTAGTTGACGATGCGGATTGCCTGAGTCTCCTCCTCGCAGTCGTGGGTAATAAGTTTGCTGAACTCCGGCAGCTGCATGCGCGTCTGGCGGTCGCCAACGTCGTTGCCGCCAAGCTCCACCTGGCCGAGCGTTGGCGAGATATCAAAGTGCATTACCGAGAGGCCGTACTCGTTCTTGAAGCGGTTGTCGACATCGATGAACTCACGAATGATGTCCGTCATCACCGGCAGCGACTGCACGCCGCCGTGGAGGTAATGCAGCGGCACGTGCGCCGCAAAGAATATGTCCTCAACTGTGACGCGCTTCTTTCGGTCGCTGCAGCCCTTCTCGCCGCCCAGCAGGCACGAGAGAGCCACGGCCGTCGCACCGAAGTGGCTGCACTCCATCAGATTCGGTATATCCTCCGGTCGCTCTGTTTCGTAGGACTTGAAGAAAGCCATGCGCGCCTTGCGGATCTCCAGCACCTGCTGGCGGTTGTGTTTCGGCTGGTGCCCGGCGGAAGAAGATACCTTGGGGACATCTGCGCCGCTAGTGTTGTTCACTGTCGCATACGAGACGCCCACATTCATCGCGCGCGGGCTGCCTTCAGTTGAGGTTTGGTTCGACCGCTGCTGCTGCTGCTGCGGCGGCGGCGGCGGCAGCGGCGGCTGCGGACCGGTGCCGAAGGACACCTGCGACGAGC
>NW_008826792.1:0-3211 GCF_000691245.1 Trypanosoma grayi
ATTTCCTCCCCTCTTGCCTCAGCTTCGGTAGAGGGGCGACTAAGCTCACGCTCTGGAATCTGCTCAACATCGATGGGCTCACCGCTGCCGTCCTGGCGCAGTATGGACTCCTTCGGCTGTGCTTCCACTGGTAAACCGCCCAGCTCGCGCTCAGGGACATCAGTGGCCTCTGCCGGCTCCATGCCCAGGTCTCGCTTCGGAATGTCCGCTACCACGGCGGCGTGGCCCTCAGGCTCAGTCATTTCCTCCCCTCTTGCCTCAGCTTCGGTAGAGGGGCGACTAAGCTCACGCTCTGGAATCTGCTCAACATCNTCATCTCCTCTCCCTCCGCCAGCAGCGCGTCGCGCAGGGCACACAGCTCCTGGTAGTACGGGTCCTTTTCAGCCACCACTGACACCCGCGGGCTTTTTTCATTATTTTCCACTGCCCTTGTATCTTTTTCTTTACGCTCAGTCATTTCCTCCCCTCTTGCCTCAGCTTCGGTGGAGGGGAGACTAAGCTCGCGCTCAGAAACCTCCACAACCTCGATGGGCTCACCGCTGCCGTCCTGACGCAGCATGGACTCCTTCGGCTGTGCTTCCACTGGTGAACCGCCCACCTCGCGCTCAGGGACATCGGCATTTTCACCGGGTTGGAGCGTCCCGTATTCACAACTCTGCTCCAAAGGTTTCCCGGGAAGATCTACGTCGCCCTCAACGAATTCCGTCGCCTCCACGTCGGGAACAGACGTGAATGATGTTCCTGGGGGAAATGATTTGCTCCCTCCCCTCTTTTTTCGCGTTCTTTCCTTCTCTGAAAGAATATTGCCGTCCCTGCAGACTGTCTCTTCCTCCGGCTCCATGCCCAGGTCTCGCTTCGGAATGTCCGCTACCACGGCGGCGTGGCCCTCAGGCTCAGTCATTTCCTCCCCTCTTGCCTCAGCTTCGGTGGAGGGGCGACTAAGCTCACGCTCTGGAATCTGCTCAACATCGATGGGCTCACCGCTGCCGTCCTGGCGCAGTATGGACTCCTTGGGTTCTGCCTCGTCGGCCTCACCCCCAAGGTCGCGCTCGGGTAGCAACTGTGCCTCCGCCGTTGTCGCCTCGTCCTCGCCCAGCAGACTCTCCTTGGCTTGCCCCTCGTCACCATCCTGGCGAGCAAGCTCGCGCTCAGAAACCTCCACAACCTCGATGGGCTCACCGCTGCCGTCCTGGCGCAGGATGAACTCCTTGGGTTCTGCCTCGTCGGCCTCACCCCCAAGGTCGCGCTCGTGTATTACCTTTTTGTCTTGAAGGGTGCTTGGTTTTTCTTGGTGGAATTGTTCAATTATTTCTTCTTGTTGATGTGCATATGTACCAATGATTGGTCGCGGTTTTATGACAATTTTTTCGGTTTGTTTCGACTGCTCCTCTTCAGAGAGCTTTGCTTCTTTCGGTTGTGGACTCCATGCTTCTGCACCTTGAATTACTGCGTCGTGTAAAATGCGTACACTGAATGATGGGTTGGTCTCTCCCTCCCATTGAAACTCTGCTTCTTCAGGAATGTCGGTAGGGTGGGGCGGTAGAAGTGACATTGCGACTCCCGTCTGAGAGTCATCAGATTCTATTGTGGACGCTTTAGCAGAAAGCTCATTCGTTGCGTCGTGGCTTTTTTGCGTCGGTTGCGACTTGAGGCGGCGAACACCCTCTATGAAAGAAACTGGTATAGCCTCATCTTCATCGACAGTGCTGTCGGCAGAAGATCCTTCCTGCACGCATACTTCCTGGTGTCGTTGGGGAGGGATGTGAGGGTGAGTGCGCTTTCTTTCTACTGTTTGTGGTTTTAATGGTTCCTCTGACCCATTTCTTTCTTCTTCAGGCTCACCAAATGCTGTTTTATTCTCCCCAATAACTCTTTTAGAGGCATGTCCTCTGTCTCTTGTTCTCGATGAGAGCTCATACTCTAAAGGTTCTTCATACCCTTCATCACCGCTCTGTGCATCAACTTCTATGTCTTTAAAGAGCTCCCGTCTTGCGTTCGGGCCCATGTGAGATCTATTCCTCGGTGGTAGGACAGACCCCTGCAAAGGTTTTTCTTCTTCACTCGAAGACTCGAGACCTTCGGCATCCACTGTACAGCTTACTTCTGCAGGGTGTCGCGGTTGCCTGTGCGTTCGCTTTTGCGACGGAAGTGTGGACTTCTCAAGTGGCGCCTCATCCACGTTATCGTCGACCGACGATGAGGAAGTAGCCGTCTCCGTCACTTGTTGTGCGAGAGCATTGGATGCTCTTCCATGCGTTCCACGCCTGGTGTAGACTATACGGGCGTCAAGCGGCTCTTCACATTCAGAGGCGGTAGAATGATGCTCCTCCGCCATTTCCGCTTCTAGCGGTTCTCTAATACGCGACTGCGCTGAACCCCGCCTACGACGGTCCCCAACGGTTGGCAGTAGAGATGCCATTCGAAGCTCATCATCATCGGATGGGTCAGACCAACGGCTAAACTCCTTGCCACGCTCGTAGTTCGCACTTTCATGCCGACTCCTCCTCACATTGTCGTGAGCGACAGTTGGCCGCAGTGGGCGGCCAGTGCTGTCTTCATCATCATCATCTTCCTCTTCGCTTCGGCTCTCTGACGCCTCATAGGTGTTTCGACGAACAGCACTGGACTCATGCTTGACATTACTTCGAATTATTTGTACTTGCAGCGGCGTCTGAAAGGAGTCGTCTGAGAGAGAGCTAGATGCGTCTGTGCCATGGCTGGAGCCGTATGAACCACGCTCTACTGGCAGTCCGCTATATACCATACCCACCGTAGCTTTCCCTCCCTCGCGGATGACTTGGACATCCAGAGGAACTTCCATATCTTCTTCACATGGCTCCTTCATGGGGATTTGGGCAGGCATGTGTGGCTGCATTTCAGGTACAACCTTCGATCTTGGAGATAATTGCCCCGGGCTTTTGCGTGGAAGCGCAGGCGAGAGAGGATCATTCTTATTCCTCTTATTCACTGTTAAAGTGTCATTTTCCAATGACTCACGTCTATTCTCATAGATCCTAGAGGCGTTAGGATGTCCAGTAGACCGACAGTCCGCAGGGTGTTGTGTTTCCATGGCGTCCTCCTCGTCTACTTCTGACGGATGGCTGAACTGCTCCAGCTCGGCCGATGGCCCGTCTCGCTGGTGTGGGCCACTTCCCCGCTTACTCGGCTGCTGCACCGTAGTGGGCTCCATGGCGTCCTCCTCGTCTACTTC
>NW_008826792.1:3306-4667 GCF_000691245.1 Trypanosoma grayi
CCCCGCTTACTCGGCTGCTGCACCGTAGTGGGCTCCATGGCGTCCTCCTCGTCTACTTCTGACGGATGGCTGAACTGCTCCAGCTCGGCCGATGGCCCATCTCGCCGGCGTGGGCTGCCTGTCGCTTTTCCTACGTGCCTAGAGACCGAACACTCGAGCGGAGCCTCTTGTCCATCACTTTCCGGCACACTGTTCCGTTCCTCGATAGCCGACACATCCCCTTGGTGCGGCCTGCCTGCAGGCCCCGCCTTCTTTCCCCTGGCTGGGATAGACGAGACGAGATGCTCCTCTTCACTTTCCTCCTCTTCAACATCGGCACGTGATTCCAAAGCCTCTGGATTGGCTTTGCGGATTCTGTGCGAACTGTATATATCTTGTTTTTCTCCCAGGTATGCATCTAACGGCAACATTTCCTCTTCGTCTTCTTCGCTTTCTCCGTCATATTCGTCGTCGTCGTTACCGGTCGGACGGGTACGACCTTCCAGTGGCCTATGGGAAGAGCTCCAGGGGGTAGACCGCTCCCCGGAACGTGGCGATGACCACACGTCATCAACGGCCTCTCCTGGTGCCACGTCTACACCCCTCAAGTCATTAACATCTGACGGAATAGCTTCACCCTCCTCATTGTCGCTTTCATTTCTTACCTGTTCCTCAGTCCATGCGGGTTGATTTAAGTGTGCCACGCTCCCAATACCACGTGTGGCTCCCTCCTCAACCACTGCTACTTCGAGAGGCGCCTCTTCTTGTGCACCGCTGCTTTTGGAGTCAACCCCACCGCTGCCACCATCACCGCTCTTGGTGGATACACCAGCGTTTGCGGAGGGTGAGGCAGGTTCCTTTCCTAACCCGTGGGGTTGCAAAAACGGCATGTACTTTCGCTGCAATTTTTCCAGTACGACCGCTGGGTCGTCGTCGGGATGAATCTCATTATCCACATCGGTCTCGACGGTGGGAAGAGCCTCCACAGCGTCACGCTGTGTAAACGAGTTGGATGTGTTGGGGTCAGCATGGCTATGAGATGAGAGTATGACACCCTCTTCTTCGTCAGAATCTTCGGTACCTTCCTGAAACGGCGGCGTTCCACCCGAGCGCGAAAACATATTCACATTGTTCGCACTCGCTTGATCCCTCGCTCGTCGTTCTCTTTCCCGTTCCTCCTCCTCTTCCTCACGCAGTTCTTGAAGCTCAATTTCCCGTATTTCATCCTCTAACAGGATGTCGTCTTCGTAAACCATTTCGTCATACAGCATGTGCAGTTGCGAGGCGTAATCCTTCTCAATCTGCTGCCGGGTGATGCGCTCGCGTGTGAGGATGAGCCGTTGCATGTGGAATCGCATATAATGGCTCCGGTTTTCACGTTC
>NW_008826793.1:0-4650 GCF_000691245.1 Trypanosoma grayi
GAGAGACGCTGACAAATATCAGATTGTAAGGGCGAGACGTAACGTACCACATGAAACGAGTGATCTGTGTTACTGCTGGCCGGTGCTGCTGGAGACGCCAGCTCCTTGGCGAGCCTGTCTAAAAGGTTACCAAGCGCTGCCTTGGTTTCAGTGCCACTACTCAACGCAGGGAAGGCCTGGTGCTCACTCTTGACAACATTGCTGTTGTAGAGCGCAGACTCACGAGTCAACTCGGCGTGGAGGCCTTTAAAAAATAGTAGTGCAGACCTCGATGGCGTCTGAAGAAGCTTTTCTTTCCGTGCAACCTCTAGATACATGCTGGCTCGATGTGGTGGAAGCTGTTGAATCATCTTCATGCATGTCTGAAGAATAGAGCAAAACCCAGACACCTCGGATCTCGTGAAATCAATTTTCGAGCCTTTTGTTTCATTACTCGCACGTCGTGCATTGTCTGCTTCATTCGCCTCCACCGTGACTTCTTTCACTTCCTTTCCGCTCATTGCGGCCAGTAGCTTTTCAGAAATGGAGGGTGAAAAAACTTTTTTCCCTCCCCATCGCTTCAGTGCTCGCATAACCTTTTCCCGAAGCGCCTCGTCCGTCGTTGCGTAGTTCAGAAACAGAGGTGGTGCAATACGCCAGAACTCCTCCAAAACTGCCGCGATATGTGCATCCTCCTGCTTCGTCGTCATGGCGTCTATGAGGCAGATAACTGGGAAAGAAGCTGCTACTTGACTACCCGTCAGTCGGTTGCCGATAGCCACTGCTATTCTCACCGGCTGCGTACCTTCACTGCACGCGTCCTGCAGCGCCGCCATTACCGCCGTGATCTGCTCCTTGGACTGCTTCTGAAGGGCGTCAAGCCTTGCTTGAAACGTATCCATCACGAAAGTCAGAAGGGGGATACTTCATGATAAAGAAAAGGCGAATGAAAAGGAAAGGAGGGAGTCTGGGGAAAGCCAGGAGAGCATGAGAGGAGGCACCTGAGTTTCATCAAGTTGGTCACAACTTGGAAACCAAGCACACACCCACACACACAAATACACACGCGGCCCAAACTGCACTCAAGCACGTACTCATGTCTCCCGACACACCCCTCTTCTCATCGCACAACTTGATTATTGGAGGATGCCTTTCAGTGGGCCAATGCGGGCGACTGAATCCACGGCCATCAGAGAGGTATAGAAACACGCCTCTCCTGATGCGCTGAATACCGCTGAAGTGCCCATTGCAACAAGTTCATGGAACTCATGCGTGGAAGTGGCGCGCCCGTAGCCGTCATCGACAATTCCGTCAGAAATGATGGCATCGGCTCCACTCACACAGACTATGGTCTTCATGCCACTGACTGTTCCATTGACATTTAGCCATAAAAGTTCTCCGACATCCTGCTCCACAGTAAACCACACAAAATGTCTTTTCCCACTTTCACTGTAAAAGATGGCTAATTCTCTTTTAGCTGCATTGACATTGTCTCCATCCACGATATCATTCGGTATATACTTTTCAGGATAGAGGCTCAACTGAGGATACTGCACACGGAACGTCACCACACCCGGAAGGGAGGGTTCCCGCACAGGAATGACAGCACCACCACGCTGAAACAACAGAAGCTGTGTAACGTTGACAGTGAATTGCGCCTCGCTGCCAGCAGCGTAGACGGCGAATGGAAGCTGTGAAGCGGCATGGGGAATCCACGGCCCGAGTTCCACTGGAAACGTTACAGAAAATGTTTGCCTGGCTCGCAGATCCCCGTCCTTTCCTATTACTGTTCTTGTCACTGGCACAAAGAAAAGCTCCGCCCCAATGCTGAATCCGCGCCACGGACCTTTTGTCTGTACATCTACCATACTCATCACAAAAGGAGCCGGCACCTTCATTGGTGAGGCATTGCGCTGGCGAAACTGGTGGAAAAACGTCAATGATCCCAGAGAAAAATAGTAGGGTCGAAGCGTTTCATGCAACAGTGTCAACTTCCCTACCTCCGACAAAAACATTTCAAAATCAGACGGGAAATGTAGTTTGACATACTCCAGGAGTGTGTATGGAATACATGTGAGAGGGCACATGGCTGCTAGCTGCACCCACCTCAGAGCAACATCGACACCGCCTTTCAGTGGACCACGAGGCTCTACCCCCACATTGATGTATCCCTTCCCCACTGATTTCTCAATTGAAGTCACCGCATCCTCCAGTCCGGAAAAAGAAAACGGATGGTTTCGTACCAGTGTGGCGAACGAAATGTCGGTTGGACCAAAAGGACGTAGCACCGTTTCCCGTGAAAGGGAGTCCACGGGAAGAAAAGAAGTGATGAAGTCAAAACCATTTCGTTCTCTCCCATAATCAAAGGTCTGGTAGTAGTAATCATTCGCGTAGAGCGCAGAATCCACGAACCCACCACGCCCGTGAACACCGCGTCCGAATGCAGATGAAAGCACCCCATCCATTGCTTCGTTCCACACGCCGTTGACGCCTGTCTGCAGCACCTGCTCGAGGCGACGGCGGTACCACCGCACCGCCTCCACATTGGTGAGATCCAGCAAGCCTCCGTCTTCTGTGCGAGTGGTCACATCATCGACAGCGTGCTTCCACTGCACACTGTCGTTGGTGTAGGTCAAAAGCAACATGGAATGTGCTTTGCAGCTCTCATATTCCGTCGTCCCTCGACGGACAAAGGAATCCACTGAAGTCACCACGCGAAGGTTCATCGCGTGAAGCTGTTCCACCAGGTGCTTGAATCTACGAGTATTGGACATATTTTGTGTGAAGAGTGTTGCTCCATGTTCAACAAAAACAACGCCTACAGGAATGCCCTGTTGCAGGAATTTCTGCACCACATCCACAGTTCTCCCTGCAGCAACAACATCGGCTGGAATGCGAACCCATACTCCATGCACCCACGAAGGATACGCAGCCACCGGAAGCTCCAAGGACCTTCTGATGTAAGATTCTATATTCTTCTGCAGCTCTTGATCTTCTTTTTCATCATCCATGCGCTGAAGCATGTGCCGCATTAGGAGTGCCGCCACCCATACAATGAAGAGACCACGGAGGACCTCCCCCTTTTTCCATCTTTGGGTACGGACCATTTGACTAACGTATCTCTCTCTCTCTCTCTCCTTTTTGGACGGTCGATGCGTTCCTGCTTCCAATGAAAGAGAGAAGCAATCGGTAGAGCGGAGGGGTAGGGAAGCACACCAGAAACATCGATAGCGAACACCAGCCGCCCGTCGGATCGATGCCAAGAGAAAAAAAGATGATGTATGTGACGCTGCGTTAGCGTTGGAAGAGGCATGAAAGTAAAAAGGACCAACATTGCCCCTATATCTCTCTCTTTTTTTCCTCTTCCCTTCGCACTCTGTGTTGCTCTGCCTTTACTGCTACTTCACAGGTGCCCCATTGCTGGGTGAAAAGATGTTCACTTCTGTTCCCTCATGCCCGAGCAAATCCCCCAGCGCCGTCTTGTACCGTTCCCTCGCCACCTCACCGCAGAGAACGTACACTTTTGTATTATTATTATTATTGCTGCTGCTGCTACTACTATTGCTCTTGCTCTCGTGGCTCCGATTTATTCCCATGGAGGCTATCGCCGCGCCAATGGCGTGCTCCGGCTCCAGAAAGCTCTGCACAACCACGTCGTCCACTGTCCACGACGGGCTACTAGCTCGGCGAAACACCTTGATGTCGCAGAGGGAACCTGAAAGTCCCTT
Organism: Trypanosoma grayi; assembly: GCF_000691245.1. Classification (NCBI taxonomy): domain Eukaryota; phylum Euglenozoa; class Kinetoplastea; order Trypanosomatida; family Trypanosomatidae; genus Trypanosoma; species Trypanosoma grayi. The sequence continues at coordinate 3,708 of NW_008826793.1, forward strand.
TTCCACCAAGATCTTGCCAATCTGTGACACCTCCACACTCGTGGCATCCACGCACACAACGACAGGGGCGCGTTCAGGTGAGAGACGCACAGACACATTCACGTCCACGTCAAAGTGCTGCCGCACTNGGCATCCACGCACACAACGACAGGGGCGCGTTCAGGTGAGAGACGCACAGACACATTCACGTCCACGTCAAAGTGCTGCCGCACTTCTTCACGCTCGAGGAGCCGCATCCAATTCCCCTTCCCTGGGCACATGGAGGCCGGCAGCAGTGAGGCTATTAGGCCCACGTCGGTGTATACCGGCAGCTTCCCACGGCCCAGCAGCTGCAGCGCTCGCGTGATGGACTCCGCCTCTGGGGGCAGCGGCTCCTCCACGACGCGGTAAATTGGCGTGCCGTCCACCGCCGAGCGTGACACGTTCAAAATTTGCGGAAAGCGGCGCCGCACCCACCTACACATTGGCTCACCGAGGGAGACGCTACGCGGCGAAAAGCGCGCCTCAACCCCGACAATGCGTTTCAGAAGCTCCTTCTCCGTCACCCCCTCGCGCGGCATGTCCGCTGCGATGCCGCGCATTGTCTCTTCCCAGTTGCACGGGTACAGCGTGGTGCCACACACGTAGTGCACGTCGTTCACCTCCGGCAATGCCTCCCTCCACGAGTGAGGAAGCGGCGGCTTCCTCGTCTCCGTCTCTGTCTCTGTCGTCGCGGCTGCCTGCATACGCCCCCCAAGCTCCACTTCGACATCATCTAGAGAAATGCCAGAGGATGGGGCTCGCTCAATGATCTCGCGCAGAAGCACGGCCATCTGCCCCGCACATCTCGCCACGACGCACCGCCTCATCGGATCTCTCCTCGCCCACCCACAAGGTGCTCTACCTAGCCATTAAGGCAAAACAAGAGATCAAGGGGGGAAACCAAAGGAGGCAGAGAGGGAGA
>NW_008826794.1:0-418 GCF_000691245.1 Trypanosoma grayi
TGGCACAGCTGACAGCGCGGCACGGGCCGCGGTGAGGTGCTGCTGCGCGTGCTCGTGCTGTTCGCGTGCAGCAGCGTCGGCGTCCGCCTCCTCGCCGCTGTTGGCGCTCCGGATCCACGTCTGCATCTCGCCAATGCGTGCGAGTGACGTTTCCACGTCGCTGCGCAGCTGCTCGCGGCGGCGGTTCAGCTCCTCCACATCATCAAGGGTGAGGGTTACGCGTTCCCCGTTGTTACTGTCATCGTCGTTGTTCTTGTTGCTCCTTATGATGTTGTTATTGTTGTTGTTGTTCTCCTTAGCGGCGTTGTGTAGTTTGCGCGCATCTACCGTGATGCCCTCCTCGCGGAACGCGGGCATCTACGCAATCCCTCTTTGGGCTCCACTAGCAGTGTTGTTGACACTATTGAAGCTACGAGTA
>NW_008826794.1:510-1076 GCF_000691245.1 Trypanosoma grayi
GTGCGTGTGTGTGGTTATACGTGTGTGCGATTCGTTGCACATACTTCGGTATAGATGAACGGGGAAGGAGTGAAGAAGAGGACGGCGGCGCACACCACAACTGAGCCGCTGCCGACAAAAAAAAAACTAAAAAAAAAACAGACAGTCCCCACCTATCGGTCCTTGTCACAATGGAAGGAAAGAACCAACAAGGGGGGGTTCTGTGTGCACCACGCCTACTGAAGCGCTCTACTAATCTCGTCTCTTCTTTTTTTTTCTGTGTGTGTGTGTGTGTGTGTGTGTTTGGGAGGGGTATTGCTGCTGTTGCTGGCTCCGTCCGCTCCGCCACATTTCCCCTGCTGCGTTGGTGTTGCTGCTGCTGTTCAGTGGCACGCGTGCAGCCGGCGCGGCGAAGACACAACCGAAAGGGAAAATAAAAGGGGGCAGCAAAGATGTTGATTATTGTTTCTGATTTGTTGTTGTTGCTTCGCATGTAGGGGTGTTGGTAGGCATTAGCGGAGGGGTGGGAGTTAAAGCAGATGAATGTCGTCGAAGAACAGTGGGTGGAAAGACGGTAACAAAACAAG
>NW_008826794.1:1235-4191 GCF_000691245.1 Trypanosoma grayi
TATATAGAGATACATCATATATGCACACACAAACTCAGGCGCCGATGTCCCTTATATACACAGATATACACACGGCCCGGATGTGCAGATATGTCGCCTCTCTCTCACTCTCTCTCTCCCTCTCTCTCTCTCTCTCTCCCTCTCTCTCTCTCTCTCTCCGTGCACACCGCACAGATGAATGAAACGGCAAAACGAAAACAATAAATGTTGGCAAAGGTAGAGCGGTGGGTGTGAAACAAAAAAAAAATCAGGGAACAACAACAACAACAAGAGCCCCAGCACCTAGATCACAACCTTATTCCCGAGTAATGCCCGAACCTCTTCGAGGACAGACCCGGTGGAATTCGCCTCATGCTTCTGCCGATGCGATTCCTGCATGAGTTGGTCGATCACGCCGCGCATCTTTACCACGCGGTCCTCGCGTGTCTGCGCCGTGTCGCGCTGTCGCTCCCCCTCCAGCAGCCGTGCTGCCTCCACCTGGTCCTGCAGCTGCTGCACGTTCTCCTCCGCCTCCCGCAGCTGGTCACGGAGTTTCTCGAGTTCCCCCTCGCTGGCGTGCAGGGCATCGCGCGTGGACTCCTTCTCTCCCTCAGCTCTGTTCTGCCGCTCCCACAGCGCCTGCAGCTCCTGCTCCTTCGCCGCCAGTGTATCTCGCGTCGCCTCGTGTGCGTGCAGCTCGTCGTTCAACCGCTCCGCCGCGATCTCGGCGTCGCGGCGTTGCTGTTGCACCTCCGCCTGCATGCGCTGGACATGCGCCTGCAGCTCATCCACCTTATTGGCGTCATCCACAGAGGGCTGTCGCCGTTCCCCTTGCTCCTGGTCCCGAAGCTGCTCGATTGCGAGCGCTTCCTCGAGTGCGGCCTCGAGCTCTTCGATCTGCCTCTGCGCAGCGGCGAGCTGCGCCTCCGGTGTGCTCTCTTTATCCATACGCAGCGCCGATGAGGTGTAGTAGCTGGGCGAGATCGCGTTGCGGAAGCTGTCGAGCTCCTCCTTCTTCTGTCGCAGCTCCTCCTGCACCGCGCGGAGGTCGTCCTCCAGCAGCTGCACCTGCGCCTCCGTTGGGTTGTCGTGCAGCGCGCGCCTGAGCCGCTCCTCGAGATCTGCGATCTTCTCCGCCGGGTCCTCCTCGGCGTCCATCAATTTATCAGCAAGGGGCGTGGCGGCGGCGGCAGCAGCAGCAGCAGCCAGCTGGGCGGCAGCAACGCCAGCGCGTGGTGTGGAGCGGAGCGAGGAGCCTGTCACCGAGTACCGCGGCGTCTGCAGCGGTACCCCGTGCTCGTTAATCGCCTGGTTAAGTCTCTCCAGCTCGCGCTCGCGGTCCTCCAGCTCACGCTGCAGACCGTGGTTACCACTCTCCAGTTCCTGCAGCCGCTTCAGCGTGCGAGCATGCCGGCCGCGGAGGTCCTCAAGGGCATTCTGCAGCTTGCGTCGCTCGTCGTCTGCGTGCTTCTCCTGATCCCAGTTACCGCTGCGTCGCGTCAGAGCATCCTCGATTTCCTGCACCTGCTCCGGCGTCAGCCGCAGAATTGTGCCCTCCGGCTTGTCATAGTTACAGAGAATGGCGGAGCGCAGTGTAACGATGATCTCATCTGTGAAGCTCCATATCGCGTTCGTGCCATGAATATGCTCCTCATGCTCGTCGTCGAGGTCGCTCATGTTGTTCTTCGTCCTTTCCATAGGCTGTGGTATGGGGCCATTGCGTGGGACAATCATGTTTTGGTCCGCCTCTGGTATAATCTGCACCTCACCCGCCTCCTCATACTCCCTTCCATTCTCTTTGCTCTTGTCGATGCCGATGTTACCGCTGTTGCTGCTGATGTTGCTGCAACTGGTTGCAGCGTTGTGGGGTTTTTTGCGCAACACCAGCGGCTCCCCCTCCAGTACCGCGCGGAGGCGGTCCTCCTCGCTGTTGTACTCCCGCAGCGCCCGCTGGAATGCGCCGAGCTGCTGCTCGAGTCCCGACAGCGCTGCCCGCTCGTCGGCGTGGGCGATGTCATACTCGACGAGGCTCTCCGTCGCGTTGGCGGTCGCCACATGGGCGACGACCCACTGCTGCAGATAGCCGAGTGCCTGACTGCCGTTCATCGCGTCCGCGTAGGTGAAGCGCGGGTTCGAGATGTATTTCTTCCACACGTTCCGCTTTACGAGGTCGCTGAGGCGAGAGGGGTCGAACTGTTCTACTTTGTGTACAAAGTCGCTGGAGCGGATAACGGACTGCATCTGCGTCCACGACACGCAGTGCTCGCCGAGCACCGAGAGCACTGCCTCCATCACGAGCACTATGATGGCAGGCGGGTTGCGGTAGCAGCGGATCTCACGCCAGTCGCGCGCCTCAATTTGCTTAACGCGGGTGCGCGCCTCCATCAGTGTCTGCTCGGCGGCATTCGCCTCGGTCTCTATGCGGCGCCGCGCCGCCGCGTATGCGGCCTGTCGTGAGGCAAGGTTGCGGTTCATCGTCTCCGCCTCCTCCTGCACGCGGTCGCGCTGCTGCCGCAGCTGCTCGAGCCGCTGCACCGCTTTTCTGCGCTCCTCCTCCGAAATGTTGACTGTAGCGGGTGCCTGTGAACTCGACCGTAGCGTGCCGTCGTGGCGCCAGAGCAGCAGCTGCACGAGCCGCGGGCCCGGTAGCGCGGCGACGGTCGCGAGGCCCCACTGCCAGTGTTTTTGTTTGTCGACATACTCGTATGCCACGAGGTCGTTGACGCTGACGCGCACGTTACAGCCGTTGGTGAGAAGGGCGTCGAGTGTGAGGGGCTTTTCCTTGGAGATCACCTCTCTTGCCACTTCTGCTGCCGCAGCTGCTGGTGGAGGCGGTGATGATGGGTTTAGCCCCCGGTTCGGCTTTGGCGCGGGGGCTGCGCGGGGGGCTGGCGCCTCCCTCGGCTTCTTAAGCATGCCTCACTCTCCTCCTGCGGTTACTATCTCGTGGTACTTTTTTTTTTGTTTTTTTTTTTTT
>NW_008826794.1:4514-4650 GCF_000691245.1 Trypanosoma grayi
TTTTTTTTTGTTTTTCTGGTCTTTGTTCTTTACCATCATCGCTTGTAACAATTTTCAGTAGTTGTCTTAGCACTGTCACGTCTAAATATGGCATCGACCGCAGATATCTGTCTATCTGGCTCTATATATATATATA
>NW_008826795.1:0-4645 GCF_000691245.1 Trypanosoma grayi
TTCCTGCCGGGGAAATCTTCCCCTGCGCGGCCCCACCGAGCCACCCCACCCCGCAGGAGGAAAAGGAGAGAGGGTGGGCGGGGGAAGGCAGCCCCCCGCCCCCCACATTCCTGCCGGGGAAATCTTCCCCTGCGCGGCCCCACCGAGCCACCCCACGCCCGCCCGAGGAAAAGGAGAGAGGGTGGGCGGGGGAAGGCAGCCCCCCACCCACCACATTCCTGCCGGGGAAATCTTCCCCTGCGCGGCCCCACCGAGCCACCCCACCCCGCACGAGGAAGAGGAGAGAGGGTGGGCGGGGGAAGGCAGCCCCCCACNCTCGACAAGAGATTCCCTTCTTTGGTCGCTCATCACGCGGCCGCGGCAACAGCAAGCGAGCGGGGGAGGGGGAGGACACATTCAACGGCGCGCCGTCAGGGCAAAGTGCGTCCGCATTGGGCGACTCGGACTCATTACATCAGTTGTTGCTTAGTGCATCATCGGGGCGCCGCGATGCTGACACAGAGAGGGGGCCGCACGCACAAGGGTCAGTGAGGAAGCAAAATGTATGTTGTCGTCACGGGTAAACACTCCGTCGAGTTGTTCGTCGTTACAATCATCACACCGCGCGCGCACACACACAGAAACAACGGGGGCGGGGCGGCCCTCAGCCCTGGTATTAGGTTCGAAGGCAGTTGGCGTCATGCAAACTCCGTGGAGAGATGCCACAATCATCACAGGACCACGCCGCCCCCACGCAAACAACCCCAAACACACAGAGAGAGAGAGAGAAAGCAAGGAAGGACCTTCAGCAAGCAATTGAATGGATTGTTGTCGGTCAAAGTGTTTCATGTCACCGCGGCGAGGCAGCACGCCCACCGCTCGACAAGAGATTCCCTTCTTTGGTCGCTCATCACGCGGCCGCGGCAACAGCAAGCGAGCGGGGGAGGGGGAGGACACATTCAACGGCNATGCAAACTCCGTGGAGAGATGCCACAATCATCACAGGACCACGCCGCCCCCACGCAAACAACCCCAAACACACAGAGAGAGAGAGAGAGAGAGACAGCAAGGATCTCGCGAGCTGTGGGGAATTATATTGGCTTTTTTTTTTGAAGATGTGTACGTGCTCTTTTTTTAGCTTGTTGTAAGAAGAAATTGGGAAGGGAGGATGCATGATGGTTTGTGTCTGGAGCATTTGTACGTAGGGGTGAGGTGCAACACCAAAAAAAAGTGTAGGTGTCCAGTGACTGTAGTAGGTGCCTTATTACTATTCGATTGTTATGGTTGTTAAGTCGCGCAGTTGTTAGTGGAGGAGGGGCACACCCTGCCCATTAAGCATGGTCCCTGGTGGGTAATTTTGTGATGTAGTGCTGGAACCCTCAGGCTTCATCGCAGGGAAAAGAAGAACCTCCTTGATGTTGGCCTGGCTGGTGAGGAACATCACGAGACGGTCGATGCCCATTCCCCATCCACCTGTTGGGGGCAGGGCGTGCTCGAGCGCCTGGATGAAGCTCTCGTCAATCTCCATCGCCTCATCATCACCGTCTTCCCTGTCCTTAAGCTGCTTCATGAACTCCTCCCGCTGCACAATAGGGTTGTTGAGTTCCGTGTAGGCGTTGCACAGCTCTTTTTTGTTGACGAAGAGTTCGAAGCGCTCCGTCAAGCGGAGGTCGTCGCGGTGCCACTTGGCAAGAGGTGACATGATTCTTGGGTGGTCGCAGACAAATGTCGGGTCGTGGCACTCCGGCTCAAGGTAGTGCGAAATCAGTGCATCCAAAAGACGAGTCGTTGTGAATGGGGGATTGCATTCCACCTTGTTCTTCTTGCAGAGGTCCAAGAAGAATGTGTTGGCCTCGGCACTGTCGAAGTCCGCAGGGAACTTCACATTGAGCCGCTTCTCCAGCTCGGGGACAATGTGGAGGCGTTTGAAGGGCTTGTTGAAGTTGAAGACCACCTCGGGGAGTTGGTTCCCCTCTGAGTCCTTCGGCGCGTACTTCACAAGTGGTGTGCCGTGAAGGTGCATTGCGAGGCCGTACAGGAGATCCTCCGTGGTGCGCATCCAGTCGTTGTAATCCATGTATGCCCAGTACGCCTCAATACTCGTGAACTCGGGGTTGTGTGTGAGGTCAATACCCTCGTTGCGGAACTGCTTTCCCATCTCGTACACGCGGTCCAGCCCACCCACGACGAGCTCCTTGAGGTAAAGTTCAGGGGCAATGCGCAGGTACATGGTTTGATTGAGCTCGTTGTGGTGCGTGATGAAGGGGCGAGCAGCGGCACCACCGGCGATTTGGTTCAGCGTTGGTGTCTCCACCTCGAGGAAATCCAAATCATCAAAGAAGTTCCGGATGTACTTAATAGTTTTTGAGCGAAGCACAAAGGTCCTGGCGTTTTCACGATTCACAATAAGGTCCAGGTAGCGCTGACGGAAGCGCTGCTCAACCGAGCTAAGACCGTACCAGTCATCTGGCAACATGTGGAAGCATGTCGACAGCAGCGTGATCTCGATTGCGCTCATGGAAAACTCGCCCGACTTGGAGAGTGACGCCACGCCCTTGACGCCAATAATGTCGCCGCGCTTAATCTTTCCGTGAATGTCGGCAAAGCCGTCGTTGGTGTAGTCGCCAAGGGCGGAGATGACCTGCACGATGTCCGAATCTCCCTGCAGCGTGAGGAAGTGCAGCTTCGAGCCGGAGCTGCGCTTCGTAATGATGCGGCCGGCGATCGTGACGACTTCCTCCGCCCGCTGCCCGTTTTCCTTAAGAAGCGGGGCGAAACGCGTCTTGAAGGCGGGGATGGTGTAGTCACGCTCGAACTTGTGCGGGTACGCGGCACCGAGGAGCCCCATCTCATTCACTGTGGCAAGGCGCGTCTCGAAGTAGCTCATCTCCAGGGCCTTTTCAGTCGGCTTCTTCTTCTCCTGCGGCAACTGCCGGCGCAGCTCCGCCATCTTGGCGATAAGCGCCTTGCAATCATCGCTCCCGGCGCCCTTTTCCTTCTTTGTCTTCGATATCTGTGCCGCAACAGCGTCGATTTGCGCGCGCAGTTCGTCTGTCGAAGACATCTTTACAAAGATGTTTATTTATTTCTCTCTTGTATGTGTGCGCGCAGCCTCTGCACGCACAAACAGGTGTAATAGCAGCAACCAGAGAAACCAGAAGACGTGGAGAGAAGCAGAGAGGTGCGGCAAGAAGGCACGGGGGATGCAGACCCCTCAATGGGCACAGCAGCACCGCCAAAAGCAATTGCAGGAGGCCGCTCACTCAAACCGAAAAAAATTTTGGATACGTCAAACGATGCCACCACCTCCAATCCTTCCATGGGAATGTGTCTATCACACACGCACCCACAGTAGATATAGATAAAGATATATATATATATATAGAAACAGAGCAGCTCTATTTCTATTATGCCGCACGCCAAACTTCCCCTGGAGACAGGGGACACCCGCCCATGGAAGCAAGGAGAGCGTGAGAGAGTGTAGAATTTACAACAGGAGTAACAATACTCACAAGAAAAACGCTCGCAGGCTCCATCATAAACAGATTCTTTTTTTTTTTTGCTTTTAAGGTCTCAAGACGGTGAATGAACACACCGCAGAGATGATAGGAGAAAATCGGAACCGAAAACACTGTTTCTCTCACAACTGGCTATCCCGTGTCGCGCCTGTTAGATCGGCCACCGCCTTCCGCAAAATGCGTTCCGCCCTCTGCATGTGCTCCAAAAGCACGTACTCGTTAGCCTCATGCTCGTTGGCACCGCCCGGGCCCCACACAACAGTGCCGACCCCGCGTGTTTCAAACTCCGGGGCTTCTGTGCAGTACGGCGCGTACACGGGCTCCAGCGCCTCGCCGCTAGCGGCTTGCAGTGCTGCGAAGACACGTGTGTCGCTGCGCCCCTTAAACGCATCCGACCACCCACTGACGCACACCTCCGCATGGCAACCACTAACCTCCTTATCCATTTCTTGCGACGTTGCCTCAACAAACTTCTGAATACGCTGCTGCACTTCACCGCGTCCGTGACCTGGGATGTTGCGGAACTCGTACGTGATGCGGCAGTCGGCCGGCACAGTGTTCTCAGCGATGCCGCCCTGCACCATAGCCGGGCACACCGTCGTGTACGGTAGCGGAAAGCCCTCCGCAAACGGACCACGTGTGCGGAACTCCCGGCCAAGGTCGCGCAGGAAGTGGACCATAGTTGCACCATGCTCGATGGCGTTGCATGCTTGCGGGGACATCGAGGAGTGCATCGCCCTGCCATGCAAGTGGACGACAGCGGACTGCACGCCCTTGTGAGCGATAACGAGTTCAAGGCCTGTCGGCTCACCAACAATGCAACCATCCGCATTGGAAACAGGAATACCAGTGTCCGCCACCAGCTGACGCACCCCGGCGAAGTCTGTCTCTTCATTATATGTCCACGCAAAGTGGATCGGCTTCGCCCGCTTCATCGCAAGGAACTCCGGCGTCAGCGACATGCACAGTGCAATGAAAGCCTTCATGTCAGCCGATCCGCGGCCGTACAGCTTCCCGTCCCTCTCCGTCAGCACGAACGGGTCGGTGTCCCACTTCTGCCCGTCCACCGGCACCACGTCGGTGTGGCCGGAGAGGATGATGCCGCCGTCCGTCACGCCGCCCTCGCCCGGCAGCGTCGCCCACAGGTT
>NW_008826796.1:0-392 GCF_000691245.1 Trypanosoma grayi
CCCCCCCCCCCCCCCCCCCCTGTCTCCGCTACTCTTTCGGCGTCCCTTCTCCGCGTGGTTGTTTGCCTTCAGGCGAATCACGACTCTCCTACGGTGATGGTCCATAAGGGAACGGAGCCTTCGGGTGTGTTTTCTTGTTTCGCTGAATCCCTCCTTTTGATAGGCACCCTCTGTTTTTTGTTGTTGTTGTTGTTTCGCTCTCTATCTCTCTGTAGGTTGTGTTGTGTGTATTCTGTCCTCCATGCTTGGTGGTTGGTGGTGCTATTCCCATCTCTCCCTCTGCGCGCCGAACACCGTTCAATGTTTCGTCCGTTTAGGCCTTCTTTTGTTTTTGGTTTGTTTGTTTGTTCCTGTGTTTTGTTTTTCGTTTTCTTTGCTGTGAGAGAGTGCGA
>NW_008826796.1:626-2426 GCF_000691245.1 Trypanosoma grayi
TTTTTTTTTTTGGTTTTGTTTGTTCTTCGCCCGTATCTCCACTTTTCTGTTGGGTTCCTTGCGTAGTGCCGGCATGAGGTTCATATGCCCGCATTCACGCTGTTGTCGTCTTGTTTCGGTGCTTTGAGTGTTGTTTCCTTGTGTTGCTGCTCTTGCTTCTTCTTGCTCTACTCGATCTCGTTGCGTGACTGCGGCCCTCGCGAAGGGGAGTGCGTGGCCCACCACGAGCATTCACATACATCCAGGCTCACAAAGCACGGTAGAAGGGAGGTCTCTGGCTGTCGTTGTTAGGGAGAAGAAGGAGACAGTAGCACCAGCAGGCAGGAGGAAAAAGGAATAATAGTAAAGCGGGACACACACCAGCAGAGATAGGCAGGCAGGCATGTCGTTCACGAGGGGAAGCGAGCTTCTCTTCAAGATCCTTATTATTGGCGAGGGCGGCACCGGAAAGACGTGCCTCATACGCCGCTACGTGCATAGTATATTCCTCGCCACCAACAAGGCCACCATCGGCGTCGACTTTGCCCTGAAGGACATCGTGCACCCGGCCACCAACCGCAACATCACTCTGCAGCTCTGGGACATCGCGGGGCAGGAGCGGTACGGGCAAATGACGCGTGTGTACTACCAGGCAGCAGCAGGCGCCGTCGTCGTCGCCGACATCACACGCCCCGAGACGCTCGACCTCGCGGTGAGGTGGAAGCAGGACGTCGACAGCAAGGTGTTCCTCGGCGCGTCGGGCAAACCGATCCCGTGCGTTCTGCTCATCAACAAGGTGGACCTGCTGCCGAATGGCGTGCTTGCTGCCGCAGCGAGCGGCGGCCAGCCGTCAGTGGCGGGCAGCAGCGGCGGCGGTGGCATACAAATGACGAAGGAGGAGATGGATGCCTTCTGCGCTGAGCACGGCTTCGAGGCGTGGTTTGTCACGAGCGCAAAGGATAACAAGAATGTGGACGTCGCGTTCAGCGCGCTGGTGGAATGTGTCTTGAAGGCGACGGGTGCCCTTGGCGGCGGCGAGGGCGATGGTGATGCCGCCGCAGACAAGAGCAAAAACGGTGGGAGAGTCCTCCACAGCAACAGACCGAAGCGTGAGGAGAAGTCCGGCTGCGCGTGCTAGTAGCAGTGGTAGTTGTAGCAGTACTAGTAGTGGCGGCAGGGATGGGATTGGGACGCTGAGCGAGTGTTATGGGCGAAGTGGCCCGAGAATTTGATGTCGAAGACTCAGATGGCCTGAATGTGTGTAGGGCGGGTGTGGAGTGGAGGGGAATGAAGAGACGCATGCCAGCCCGGGCCCTCGTGAAGGTGTGTGTTTAGATGGTGTGTGGGTTTGTGGCGCTCAGCGGTACGGGAAGGCCCTTTTTTTTTCTTCTTGAGAAGAGGGCTCTCGAAAAGTAAGGAAAGGTAGAACACAGAGCCAAAAGGCTAGAAGCGAAAAAGTTTAGAGTTAACGGCAGGCATCAGCAGGGAGTAAAAGTGAGTGAGTGAGTGCGAGGGAGAGAAAGAGAGTTGATGACAAATGAAGAAGGTTCCAGTACATGACAGGGGGAGGGGGTGTCGTCTAAGGGGCTGTTGCTTACTCCAAGTGAGGCTTTATTGTTTCGCAAACGAACGGTGGTCATTCCACTAGGTGCTGCCTGCTATCACCTATTCTTGGGGCACATATTTATATATTCATGCGATGTATCTGTGTGCGTATATTGATTTGGCGGCTCCGAACGGAGAGGAATGTGTGCTGTGTGGGTGATCCCACTCGTTGAATCATGGCGTTCGTGCGCGTCTGCGTGTGTGTTTTTTTTTTTT
>NW_008826796.1:2575-4644 GCF_000691245.1 Trypanosoma grayi
CAAGAGCCGGCACGCCCCAACCACCGTGGCGTGAAGCGGCAGAAGCAGCAACGACGACTACAGGGACAAGATCTGAATTATTTGGCACAGACGACGCACAGTAGGCGGTTCGGGAAGGAAATGCGGCGCTTTGCTCCACGAGCTCTCGGCGCTTCCGCTGTGTCCTACGCGACAACAGCTCTCGCGCTGCTGCACACCAAAGCCAGCAGCAGCAGCAGCAGCAGCAACGGTGGCCTTACCGAGGAGGAGGAGCGCGAACTGGAGGAGGAGGAGTTCCGCGCCATGGATGCTGCACAAGAGGATGCGGATATGCTTCCCGTCACTCACGTGCTTGCCGCGAAGGCAGATGCGTTGGATGCGGAGCTGCAGCGCCTGTCGTACGTGCTCTTCGAGAAGCCGCAGCTCGTCGTGGACACGCGGTCGGCAACATTGACGGGGCGCCCAGCAAACATTCTCGCGGTGCTGCAGCAATTCCACGACGACACCACACGTCGCACCCGCCCTGCTGAGTGGACTAAGCCGGTGGGTGCCGCCTCACCCTTCGTGCAGGCGTGCAAGGAACAGCGCAGCGCTCTCCCGCGCTGTCGCCAGGGGGCGTCGCAGCAACAGCAACGGTCTGATCAGCTTGCGACGCTCACAGCCAATCTGGACTATCTGCGCCGGATGAAGCGACTGCACGCGCTGAACTTCTACAGCCGCATGAACATGACGCCTAAGCGCCACATCTGGCTCTCACTCTATGCGATGCTCTGGAATGTCGTAGTGGCCGTGCAGAACGCATTGGGGTGTATCTTATTTTGCGTGGTGCGTGGCGTGCGCGACCACGGGCTTGTCGTTGGGTTCGCGAAGGGCTCTGCTGGGGGCGTGGTGCGCGCCTCGCAGTTCCTGGCGTACGGGCTGCTGCTATCGCCACTTATCCATATCCCGTGTGGGCTCCGCAACAGCGTCTACGGCGTGTGGAATGCGGTGGCGGGGACGTTGTTCTTCGAGGCGGGCGCCGGGCGCTGGCAGCGCTGCACCGCTCTTGACGCCGTGTGGCTGCAGCACGAGCTGCGGCTGGAGCAGCGTGCGATACGCGCTGTTGGGCGGCTCGAGTTCCGCCGCAAAAAGATGCGGTCCGAAGAGAAATGGCACCAGCGGCTCGCCTCGATGGGGTTCTCCTTCGACACGCTCAACAAGAAGATGATGGGCAAGCAGCAGCGGTCGTCGTCGTCGTCGTCGTCTGGTGGGTGTGAGGAGGACCCGTACGAGGTGCTGCAGGTGCGGCGCTCCGCAACACAAGCGCAGGTGAAGACGCAGTATAAAAACCTTGCTAAGGTGTTCCACCCCGATGTGGTGCAGAGCCGCCACGGTGGGCCGCTGAGTGAAGAGGAGCGCATCGCCGCCCAGCGCAAGTTTGAGAGCATCTCGCAGGCCTACCAGATTCTCTCCAACCCGGAGAAGCGCAGGTCGTACGATCTCGGCGGGGCGCAGGCGCTGCGGCTGCACGAAAGCAAAATGGGTCGTTTTATGTCGCGCACACCGGAGGAGATGATTCAGAGTGTCTACGGTGGCGAGCCGTTCCGGCAGAAGCTGCTGGGCCCCCTGCTGCGCTCCCATTGGCACCTGCGCAATGAGGCGCAAGTTAGTGTCTCGTTGAATGAGTTTGAGGAGCTTCAGTGCATACGCTGCCGTGAGCTGTCGGCGGAGTTGGCGCAGATTCTTGACGTGCATGCGAACTCTCCAGCAACGCGCAACAGCCAGCAGCGCGCCGCACACACACGGAGTGGGGTGCTGCACAGCTTGGTGGACAACCCCACTGCTACCAGCAGCAGTGGTGGTGGCAACGCAGCAAAGCGCAAGGCGCAATCAGGCTCAGGGGCGGATGCAGCGGCGGACTCCCCGTTCACACTGACGCCCGGGAGCAACGAACATAACTGTTTCTCTCGGGACTTTGAGGAGCGCTGTGACCGCTTCACCCGCCGTCTCGCCGATGCCTGTTTTGGTCGCGAGCTGATGTATGAGGTGGGGCAGTCTTACATTGTGTCGAGCCAGCGCTTCCTTGGAGTGCGCCCCTTCTACGCGCCGAA
>NW_008826797.1:0-4643 GCF_000691245.1 Trypanosoma grayi
ACACACACACACACACACACACACAGAAAGAGAAAAAGAAATACAAGCACGTATGTATGCGCCTGCACAAATTCACGCACTCGCCTCATTGGGGCGGCTGAGCAAAGATGGTGTACACACACGCCGTCTTGTATATGTCTGAGAGCGCAACCGCTCAGGAACTCTTGTCACCGCCATCCGTCTCTGTGTTCTGCATGTATGTGCGGCGCTGGCAGAAGTGGGCAAGCGTACACGTGCAGTGCGGCGCCACCTCCGCAGACGCCGCCTCCTTCACTGCGGCAGAATCAGCAACTAAATGAGCAGAGCTCCAGCACATCGGGGACTGGCGCGCGTGTCCACTCGCCGGTGGGACCGTCGCCACAGCAGTGGCAGTGGCAGTAGCAGTGGTTGCAGCATTCGCACCTGAACCTTGTGCTGAAACAGAGGAACACCGCCGCCGCTGCTGCTGCTGCTGCTGAGAGTATGGGGACTCCGAAGCGGGTGCCTCATGCTCAGCCACGTCCAGTGGGCCCGGCGATGACGGCAGCGGTGACGCACTGCCCACCACACCCATTGCCCCCTCTGCCGCTTCCTCCCCTCCATAGCAACAGCAGCGTGATGCAGGTCGCCCTACCGCGCCCCTTCACACGTCGCACCACCCGCGCGTGTGCCGAACGGCGCGGCGATATCGTTCCCACTCTCACGGATGGTAACGATGTTGCTGCTTTCACTCTGCGCCCCATCTGCAGGCGTGTGAGCAAGAGCAACTTGGCACGACGCCGTTGCAGCTGACGCCGATGCGGCCGCGTGCGGCGGCAGCAGGCGGTCTCGCGGGTTCTCGACACACACCACCGGCACCCGCAGAGTGTGAATACGCCTCCTCGTGTGGTACTTGCTGTAGAAACACTGCGCCTCTAGTGTTGAGGGCAGCGTGTCCACCCCGCACCGCCTAGCATCCGTCGCTTCGCAGCACCACAAGGAGGCGGCGGAGACTCACGTGGTCAAAGCACATCTTTGCATGCGGCAGACCAAACATGAGAGTCGGAATGGCACTCAGGCACAGCAGCACGGCTTGCCGTTCCTCGTCGTCGCCTTGCTGCTGTTGCTGCTTCGATGGCAGACTGCCGTACGCCGCCCTTATCCACTCCATGTTGTGGCACACACAGAGACGGGGCGGCGCACTGAAGAAACTCATGCTCCCTGGAAAACTCACACTACCCATGCAGCTGCTACCGCCAGCCGAGCCAAGAGAGGGGGCGGGGCTTTCCGCACGCGTTGGCAAGCCCACCGCCGACACGTCAGTGAGCGTAAGCGACGCCGGCCCAGCAGCAGGAGTGGTGGTGTGTTGTGGCAGCGGCGTCGTCTCCTCTGATTGCAGCACAGTGTCCGGTAGGCGTCCGTCGTCGAGGAAGCAGGCCGGCGCGGCGTGTGGCGGCATCAACGACTCAGCCCCGATCGCATTGGTGGTGTCACATCGTCTCCCCGTCGACGATGCGGGTGCGCAGAAGCGGCGCAGCAGCCGCTGTGCCGCAGGGGTGGTGAGAAATACGCTAGCACCTCCCAGAGATGTGCTGGACAAGGCACCAAAGTACGCGTTCAGCTCACGCCGCCGCTGGAGCAGGAAGCTGATGCTTGTCGTCCTGCTGCCCCCTGCATGAGCCCGCGGCCCGGGAATCGCGGGAACGACGGCGCCGCCGCCACTGTTGCCAAATGTCGCCTCGCGCCGTCGCGGTGCATCCGCTTCAGTACGCGGTGCAGCGAGAGGAGGTCGCGATAGCGGCGATCAACAGCAANCAAATGTCGCCTCGCGCCGTCGCGGTGCATCCGCTTCAGTACGCGGTGCAGCGAGAGGAGGTCGCGATAGCGGCGATCAACAGCAAGTCGCCGCCCATCAGATAAGCGCAGCACGACGCAGTACTTCACCACGGTGCCCTCTGAGGTGTATAACACCGTGGCAAAGGGGACAATAGCCTCCGCAATGGCTGGCAGAGGCACAGCAGCAGCAGAAGCAACAGCATGCTGCGCTAGTGGGTGGGACAGCCGTGGGCTTGACGTGGCCGTCGTGGCGGCAGCAGGAGCAGCTGCGTCACCACCACCCCTCCGCACGACGGCGGCACGAGAGGCTGAACAGGAGCCAGCACCCTCCTCGTCAGCCCCCCCCCCCNCCCCCCCCTCTGCCGTTGCTGCCACACTTACTGGTGGTGTGAACGTTGCGGAGAAACGGCAGGCGTCGGCGTATGCGGGTGAGGAGCGACACCGCGCCCGGCATATTCATTGGCTGTGGCTTCTCATTCTCCTTTGCCCCCCTGCGTGATAACTGCGGTGCCGTGTCTGTCATGTCCACTCCTCGGTTTAGTTCCTCCTGCTCTTCTTCTTTTTTCCGGTTGAATGGAGCCTTCCAACGTCGTTATTGTTGCTTCTGCGTTTGTTGCTGCATGTCGCCGCCATTCTGTCGCCTGGATGTGCCGCGGCGCGTCCTCCACCGATGCGCTGAGTGTTGAGTCCCGCCCGTCCTCCACCTCTCTGACGGAGACGAAGCCGCACGTCACCTTCATTGCCCCCAACACCAACGCAACTGCAGCAGCAACAAACAGAGGGAGGAGCGTGCGTGTAGATGTGTATGTGTGGCAATGCCCCTCTATCCTCCCCTTTTGTGTGTGTGTGTGTGTATGTGTCTGGAGATTTTTGCAAGGAGAATAGTGTATTGCATAGGCACCTTATATATATATATATATATATGCGCAGGCATGTAGGTGTTTAACTACGTGAATATTCGCTTTAATTTGTCCCCACGGAGTTGGCATGGGTATCCCGGTCGATGGCCGAGTCACGCATGCACACACGCGCTTTATACACACACCAACGCAAAGCAATGGTGTGTCTGATAGAATAAAACACACAAGTAGATAGACGTCTCCCTCCCTCCCTCTGTGTGTGTGTGTGTGTGGAGGGAGCATCACACCCCAGAGCCCTGTCATCCCTCGCGTTGACACAGCTGCAGCACACACCCACCGGCAATTAGTGGCCACTCCTTCACTCACTCACTCGCACGGCCCGCCTCACCAATTCTGCGCAGCACCCAACCGCAGAGCACCGGGCCCAACAAGAGCGACAAAAGCACACTTCCACCGAACGCCTGCGCCATTGGCACCACTGCCTCTGCAGCGGCAAACGCAGTCGCGGCCACTGGTGCTTCTGCCGCTGCCGTTGTTGCTCGAGTCGACGACGGGGACGCCTCTCGGGGGCCAAACGTCGCCACCACCCGCTGCACCAACGCCAATGCAACGGCAAGTTGCGTGACAAAGCAAAAGCCAAGAAGCAGCCGCGCCTTGCTGTGCGAGACAGCGTGCGTGTCGCCAGTTGTAACAGCAGCAGCGCCACCACCAGCCACAGCCGCAGCAGCAACAGCTACGGCGGCATGAAGCACAGGGGACACAACGCCGCCGTCTGCGGCGACGGACACCGACGCCACAGTGGAATCATGCGATCCACGCTTGCTGCTGTAGCTGCTGCCAATGCTCTTGTATGTGCTCAGCTCACCAGCCGCAGAGAGGCCACAGTATGCGCCTGCCAGAAGCAGCAGCAAGCGACCAACAAAGAGCACAATGGCTGCCAATATCATCCACGCCAGTGAGGCAGTCGGCAGTGACGGGGGACCATTCATCTTACTGTTACTAGCCACCGCCGCCGTGAGTGTCACACGCAGTCCCATAAAGGCAAAGAGGACAACGTTGTACCAGGTGCTAAACTCAAGCGAGGCAGCCTCCAGCGGGGCAAAGGGATCCCGTGCGTGAATCGCCGATCCAGCCAAGACCGCGGCGAGGAGTAATTCGCTTGGCGTCAGCCAACTCCACAGTGCGAGTACCCCACAAGGCACGAGCAGCAGCAGAGCCGTCATTGAAGTGCGACCAAACCTGCTGCCGCTGCCCATAACAGTGGACGCAACACAGGGGCCAACAGCATTTGGGTTTGCGCCGCCGTCCTTGGTCGAATGTATTGCGTCATTCCTGGCTTCCATTGCTGCTGCATTGGCGTCGCGGAAGTACGGAGAGCGCGCCATGAGAAACACGACCGCCGTCGCCGAGGCAGCCGCCGCACACGTTGCGATGAGTGTGCCCGCAAGCTCCAGCAGGCCCTCACGAATGTTACCGCCAGACTTCAGCATCGCGCTGCAGAGCACAAAGAGCAGCAGCGCCGCCACGTCCTGCACGGCGGCGATGGACAGGACGAAGACAGTGTAGACGCCTGCCGACCGCGTGCTTCGAATCGTCGCGAGACATGCAACGGATGAACGCTCAACGGCGATGCTCGCGAAGAGTGCCGCGTAACCCCAGAGCGGCATATGAACTGCTGCTTCTGCTGCGCCGCGGCCGCCCAGGGCACCCTGACCCCCGTCCGCCATGTTCTTATGCATGATAATATAGCTGCCGCCGCCGCCGTTGGTGCTCGGCCACCACAGCAGGGCGTACAGCGCACGCCCCAGCAGCGTCATGCCGACAAAGACAGTTGGCACAAAGCACAGCAAAAACCGCAAGAGGGCGCCACGCAGCGGGGCAATGATGCGTGGCGTGAGGTGTGCGCCAATCTCCAGCCCGACGGCCGGCAGTGTCAGCGACAACATTGGGGCTGACACGGCCAGCACGGCGGTCAGCAGCGCGGGCGGC
>NW_008826798.1:0-4614 GCF_000691245.1 Trypanosoma grayi
ACCTGGGCGCGGTTTACGATGAGACAGCCGCCATTTTCGATTTAAAGGCATCTTTCTTCCAGGTAGGTTTGCCAGCCGAAAGACGCAGAAATTTCCGTTGTCGCACGGAGAAGGGGGAGCTGGTCGACTTCACACGGCTCCCAATGGGGTATAAATGTAGTCCAGAAATCGTGCACACGATCTCAAGAGTTTTGGCGGGTGACCCCGGGGTGGTTAAACCGCGGTTCGCAGCCCCGCCGGAACTAACCCTTCACGTGTGGATTGACAATCTGCGTATCACAGGGCCACGTAAAAGTGTGGAGTTGTGGGGGAACACTATTATGGGAAATATGCGCGATTGCGGGGCGACGGTGGGAGAGCACGAGGCACCCACCGCGTGTTATGAATTCATAGGGGTTTGTTTCAACCACACGACTAGGACGGTTTCCCTCAGTCACAAGGCGTTACGGAAATTGAAGAGTGCCACACCCCTCCATAAGATGTCGGTGGAGGAATTGAAAAGCTTCACTTCACGTATGGTGTGTGCAGCGGGGGTTCAAGGGGGTTCGCTTTTTCGGTATTATTTCTTTTTGAAAACGGTGCGCCGAAAACAGCCGCGGCTCAACAGAGGGCTGTTAGGGGCCCATGGCCCGGCCGCTCTACCCCCTTTTGCCCTTAAGATCGGGCAGGGGTGGCTGGACACTTTGTTGCAGAATAATCCTGTCAACCCCCCGAGGGCCAACCCGACCTCAGGGGCTTTAGTGTCCGACGCCTCTTTATATGGATGGGGCGCGCTTTTGCTTAAGGATAACGGTGGGGCATGGGAGCAGGCCCCCCACATTATTTGACAGGACGAAGCGAGGGCCGTAGGATTGGCCATGCTCGCTTTCAAGGGGATTTTACCNCCCGACCTCAGGGGCTTTAGTGTCCGACGCCTCTTTATATGGATGGGGCGCGCTTTTGCTTAAGGATAACGGTGGGGCATGGGAGCAGGGGGGGCATGGGAGCAGGCCCCCCACATTATTTGACAGGACGAAGCGAGGGCCGTAGGATTGGCCATGCTCGCTTTCAAGGGGATTTTACCGGCCACACTTCATGTATGTTTCGATAACACGGCAATGATGCATATTATGAGGAAAGGCAACGCACATTCCGATGCCCTCGTTGAAGGGGCAGGGCGCATCGAGAGGGCGTTGCGCGACCAGTGCTTACACGCCGCATGG
This sequence comes from Trypanosoma grayi, assembly GCF_000691245.1. Classification (NCBI taxonomy): domain Eukaryota; phylum Euglenozoa; class Kinetoplastea; order Trypanosomatida; family Trypanosomatidae; genus Trypanosoma; species Trypanosoma grayi. The sequence goes on from NW_008826798.1 coordinate 1,203, forward strand.
GGCTATGTCGCGTCGGAAAAGAATCCTGCGGACAGCATCCCACAAGGGGTCAAGGTTTTACCGACGGAGATCGCAAAAGGATGGGACTTGCGAAGGGGGGCGCGGGGGGAGGGTTAAGGGCGCTTTTAGCACCTCCTTTTCGTCAGTTTTGATACATGATTTAAATCCATTATATGGTTAATGCTTTGATGTATACTGGAACGCACTCCAAATATGCAATCTGGGGGCATGGCTTTCGCGATGGGAATTGGATAATAGGTTTCTCCTTCTCTTTCTTTACTTAATAGATGTGGGTAAGGTACAGACTATTCTTCCTCGTGTCTTCACGACTCTCGTTGATAACTCCGCTCCATCAGCCACCATCGTAGAGCACGTTCATTATTGCTTAATTTCTATCTGGAAGGAGGTCCCTTTGTTTTGTTACGTATTTTGTTATTTTTGGTGTGTTTTGTTGTGTTGTTTTTGGTATTTTTGTTTTTGTGTTTTGTTGCTTTTGGTATTTTGTTCTCTGTTTCGCTGTGCCGGTCAAGTGAAAAGCATGCGCTGGAAGATCGGTCGGCTCAGTGCTCTCAACTGGGACTTCGAAAGCCTACTCGCCCCATTGGCCTTAGCCCTCTCAAGGGGGGGGGGCGCATTCGGCGTGAGATCAACAAAAATATAGAGGGGAAATGAAGCTGAGAGGGGGAGAGAGGACTATTCCTGGACCTGTATGGTTGGCGTTGGTTCTGTCGGCGAAGGCCGTTGAGGACAAAACCTTTCCACTGCAAGCAGGAATTTGCCAGCTTCTGCAGAAAGCACAGCTTCTCCATGTCGCCCCCATCCACCCCAAAGTGACACCGTAGACTTTTTAGTGCGGGGCAGCTCAATAGGTGCATGCTCGTCTCTTCGCACTGTCCACGTTGGCTTGTTTTCCACGATGTCCGACCTGAATCCGTGGCTGGCCATGCGGTGCCTTGTGGGTCCATGTTTGCTGTGGCGCTGGAATCCGCATGCGGGGCACAAGAAGGCAGAAAGAGGCAAGTCATCAGGAGCATCCTCATGGAGCCTCCGGCGTTTCACCGTTACAGGAACCCCGTGGCCCTCATGATATCGTCTGCAGAGCTTTCGAACGGATTCAAGAGACGCGAACCATTTCAGACACACCAAGCATTGTGTCTCTCTCCACCGCGCGGGCGGTAGGGGGGCGGCTCCCTCGTTCTTTAGCTGGCCGTTGGTTCGGGAAGGCGCCTCTGTTCTCATACGCTTTCTAAGATGGGGCAATTCTGCTTCATCTTTTTCCTGATTTGTGGGAGTGGCGTGCGGGGTAGGGGATTCCTCTCTCTCTCGCTTGGGGGGTTTTGGTGTGCCTGTGTTTGGGTCTTGTGCTCTAGTATTCTGTTCGCCGGGGTGCTTGTATTTCATGTGGCTTGCCAGTCCCCCAGCGTTGCCCATGGGTCTGNCATTGTATCTCTCTCCGCCGCCCGGGCGGTAGGGGGGCGGCCCCCTCGTTCTTTAGCCGGTCGTCGGTCGGAGAGGAAGCCTCTGTTCTCATACGCTTTCTAAGATGGGGCAATTCTGCTTCATCTTTTTCCTGATTTGTGGGAGTGGTGTGCAAGGCGGGGGGTTCTTCTCTCTCTCTCTCGCTTGGGGGTTTTGGTTTGCCTTAGTTTGGGTCTTGTGCTCTAGTATTCTGTTCGCCGGGGTGCTTGTATTTCATGTGGCTTGCCAGTCCCCCAGCGTTGCCCATGGGTCTGCGACGTATTGGACAAAATAATGTGGGCCGTGGTGTCACTGCTCGTGGCGGTTCTTCTGGGGAGCGATGCTTGTGACGGATGTGGGATAAGAGCCCTGTCTTACTTAGGGCTCCGAACTCAAAGTGGTCGCAGTGAAAAGGCAAGTGTGGTTTTTTCTTCCATCTCCCGCGCTCGTTTGCGTTCTGCGTTTTTGTATTGCTGGGGATGGAAGTAGCGAAGGTGCCTTGTTAGCCCTACCTGTCTTTTATGCGGCGCCGCGCATAAGGTGCAAGCAAATTCTTCTCGACGCCTCTTGGCGATCGGGTTGGGATCGCTTGTTGTGTCCGGTGCTGTGCGTTTGGGCCTTGGTGCTGAAGGGAGGGGGTTCTGGCGGGATGCCCGGCGGCTCCTAAGCTGTGGGGTGCTTGGCTTTCCAGAGTGCGCGGGCGCGTGTGAATTCATGTTTGTTGACCATGTGAATCGCAGCGCTTGACCGACAGCCATAACGGGTTGGCATGCCGGGCAGCTCGCCAGATCACTGAAACGCAAAGGCACTGCCTCTGCGTTTGCTGCAGGCGTTTCTATTCGAGGCTTTTTGAGTGGGGGAGGGGGTTCTATGGGGTTGCACCACCTGCATGCATTTGGCGTGGTGGGCTGTAATGCTCGCAGCGGCCAGCCGTAGCAGTGGGATGCGCCTGTGCGAAAACGAGCTAGGCCCGCCTCTTCTTCCCGAGGTAAGCTGAGATCATTGCGTGTCGGGTTCCAATGGCCGGTAATACTGGAGCGGTGGGTGGATGGTTTGGGCAGCTGGCTGCGCATGTGGCGTTTTGCCAGCGCTACTACATCCGGTATCCGCGTGCCCCCGCGCTGTGGTAAGTCCGAGGCCGTCTTGGCTTTCTTATCACATGCCTCATTCTTCCCGACGCCAGAGTGGCCAAATATAAATTGTAGCCGTATGCGTGCCTTGCGGTGTTGTAGATCCAACAGCAGGCTCCAAAGTAGTCGTAATATGGGGTCTGTTGCTGTCAGGGGGCTTGTTTGGAGTGCCATGAGGAGTGACAGGGAGTCCGTGAAGACAGAGGCTCTGCACAGCCGAGTGCTGCGGCGGGGAATGGTGTCCAGCAATTTCTGCAGTCCAACTTGCAACGCGATGGATTCAGCTCGGTAGCTACACGCTATGGGTCCTGCGCCTGCCTTTGCTTGGGCAATGGGCTCTCCGTTGAGGTAAATCATGGCTGCAGCGCCATATTTTTTTTTCCCAGTTTGACAGAGCCATCCGTCCATAGTTCATAGTGGGGGCGTTCGGGTGGCGTAGGTCCCTTTCGGCGGAAGCGTCGGGCTATCCATCTGGTGCATGCTTGAAGTTTGGCCTCGTCCGGGTCCTCTGCGGTGACACCTTCAAGCGGTGTGTGAAACAGGGCCCGGGACGCCCACCGTAGCGTGAGGGGCGCCAGGGGCGGGACCGTAGCTTCAATATGGAGTTCTGGGTAAGGTGCCATGATGGTGGTATAAAGTTGTCGTACGGGGTGTTCGGTCGGGTATACCGCTTTGGCACTGTCACGTACCGCTCCTCCTCGCGTTTCGCACAAGAGCATATATTTGAGGCTACGGGTGAGCATCGTCGTACTTAGCGGCTGCAGGATGACCTCAAGTAAAGCATCTTCTGTGCGGCTACCTTTAGGAATGCCGGCTATTATTTT
>NW_008826799.1:0-3278 GCF_000691245.1 Trypanosoma grayi
CCCCCCCCCCCCCCATACATAGAGCGTACGCACAGACAAAGACATACGGGGGTGCAATGCCATTTTCCTGCAAGACGGTTGTTAATGAACTCCGACCAGCGATGTGATGATGATGTTTCCACTGGAACGTGCTCACGAAGCAGTCTTGCGGTGGTGACGCAAAGTACAGCACTGCCTTTTTTTTTGAATTTGACTGGAAACAAACTTCGAAGATCCCTTCCATGGTAATAAGAATCACAAGATACACGTTGATAGCGATGAAGTTATACCTTTGACATATATATACATATATATATATATATATATATGCATAATAAATGTGTCCGTTCTACTTTCTTTGTTGAGTCTTATCTTTTACTGTGGTGTAGAAGCACGTTTCAGACACAACAACTCATGAACAATCTGTCGCAGCTTTCTGTGGAGAAACAAGGCACCATACAGACGATTGATCCATGGAGTCTGCCGGCTAACCCTGGGGCAGGCAATTTGATGGCGTACTATGCCCCTCCACTTGCGCTGGGGAGTTCTGCCACTGCTGACCTCAACACATGTGGTAGCGCAGGTGCACACCCTCCGCTGCCGCAGCTCAACAGCNCATGCGATGACAACATGCCGGTATACGGAAGGAATATTTACGTTGCCAGTCTTCCAGAAGACATCACCGATGAGAAGTTGAGGGCTCTTTTTTCACCTTTCGGTGAAATTATCTCTGCGAAGGCGATGCCGTGTAAGGATACTCATCGATGCCGTGGATACGGGTTTGTTCTTTTTGAGCGGCCCGAGGATGCTGCACGCGCTCAAGTGGAAATGATCGGTCACGTTGTTGGCGGAAACAAGATTCAAGTACGACAGGCCAGGCCATCCGCATGCCAACAAATCATAAGTGATGGAGGATCGAGCCGAGCCAGTCGAAGGGCTGGAGCTGGCGTGCAAGCGCTTTCATGTGCTGCGCTTGCAACCCCGCTTCCTATTTTTTCTCTATCGACAACCAACAGTCCGCAGTACAGTTCTGTTTCGACATCCCCTTCTACGGAAATGGCGCGATCAGGCTACCTGACAACGCCCACTACGCCACCAGGGCCTTTTATAATGCGGCAACAGCAACCCGTGGTGTACATGATGGTGCCCGTCGCGGCCTCTGGTAATATCGAGCCGAACAATTATCAGGCGTTCTGAAGTGTGGGACGCAGCTAAGTTGCGGCCCCATTCTCCTTAACAGCAGAAACATTACTTACTGGTCCAGAAGCATGTGCGTGGTGATGTATTCACCCACGCGAAAGTAGGTAAAGGTGAATAGGAAGAAGGTTTANAACAATTATCAGGCGTTCTGAAGTGTGGGACGCAGCTAAGTTGCGGCCCCATTCTCCTTAACAGCAGAAACATTACTTACTGGTCCGGAAGCATGTGCGTGGTGATGTATTCACCCACGCGAAAGTAGGTAAAGGTGAATAGGAAGAAGGTTTAAGTATTGTTGTTTTCGTGTTTGCTTGTGGCTTCCTTTTTTTTCCATGTGGCTTCAGGAAAAAGACAACACTTATGCGTCATGATCTTCCGCCCTACTCTCATTTCTTTTTATTTTGGTTTTACTCATGCCACCCTCGATTGTCTGTGACTGTGTGTGCTTCGTTCAGGTGAATGGTGTGAGAAAGCATAAGCCGAAAGCTTGGTCTGGTCGGTTCCACCACTTCATTGTGGCCCTCCGAGACTCTGTGTGCTCGCGTGCGGGTCACTGCTGATTTGTAAAGAATCCCTGTGAGCCCCTGCTGGGAGGGGCACGAAGAAAATCCAGAATGCAATAGCGAAATATTTTACGAATATAGAGAATAAATTGAAAGGAAAACAAAGACGCGGTGAGTAAGTACCGCTCGGAAACGTTACGGATTTTGTTGGGTCCACGTAGACGGAAGCCCAGATCCACACGAAAGTAAGGTGTGGTGAACAAGTCACTCTGTGTGTGTGTGTGTGCTACTTGTTTGTACTCCCATTGATTACCCTCCCCCTCATTCAACCGAAACAAAAACGCACACACACACACACACACAATTGTCATTACGCGGCCTTCTCTGTGTTTACTCCATTGTTCTTTCTTCTTCGTCGTATTTGTCGTCATTACTTGTGCCTCCGAATTGTTTCTCTACTTGTACCATCGGAACGCTGTATTGAGGAGTGTTTCCGTGTAATGCATTGAGCGGGAAACAATGGGGCGTGTTCGTTACTTTTTTTTTCTCTTGTGTGGGTTCATGATCTTTCTTTTTTTAAATTCTCTGTTGAGGTGTGATGCATCCGTGCGCGGAGGGCGGTCAGGGCAACAAGGCTGGTGTTCCATGACATTGAGTGGGCTCGGTGCCAACCACAGCGCATATGGAGAATGAATGATACAGAGAAGGTGAAGCGGTGAAGGGTGGAGGTGTGGCATACTTCCACCCACCCAAGCAAACACATACACACACACATGCACACCACCACAACGATCTGTACAACTAATGCGGACAAAAAAACATTCTCTGTAAAGCGCCCCAAACAGGGCGTTTTTGACTTATTCAGAAGCGTTGTTAGCCCCTCCTCTTTTCAAACGGAGACAAAGGCTTTTTTTTCTGCTTTGCCGTGTTCTCATTATCTACTCCCACATGCAAGAAGGAAGAGTGAGGAAGATTGTTTATCTTGTTCACGTACGGGTTTATGGTTCGTTTTTCTTTCAATTCATTTTTTTCTCATGTAGTTTCTCGACCAGTATACGTTTGGCGAGGCTCAAAAACAACCCTGTTCCTTTCATTGTTATTACTGGTCTTCCGATGTGATCCTTTTGCTGTATCTTTCTGTGTGTGTGTGTGTGTGTGTGTGTGTGATTGCTCACTTCGTCTAGTTTTCCTTTTTTACAGTGCCTCGCCACGCATGGCTTTACATGGCGACCTTCTGGCGCTACTGTGCTCCGCGATTTCCATTTTTTCCCCCATTTCAGGATACGTTGTGAAGAAGCTGTTGAAACTCTCAATACATTCCCCTCGACGGCTTTTCATGAGGAACCGGATGCAACTGGGGAAGCACAGGCATGGGCGGCAGCACATTTATCTTTTCCCCCATTGTTTTGTCTTCCCGGGGGGCATGTCCTAAACGGCAAGTCTCTCGGGTCCTATTTGTCTCACATTCATTTTTGTATGCGTGCGGGCTCATCCTCGCTTCTCGTGCTCGTGTCTATGTGTGTATGTGGTACGGCTACTTGTGTGGGAATTGCATCTTGTTTTCTTCATTTATTTTTGCCCTTCTCGGGGGGTGGGGGG
>NW_008826799.1:3350-4605 GCF_000691245.1 Trypanosoma grayi
ATATATATACAGAGACATCCTGAGTAGAAAGACATGTTTGTCGTTCAGGTGGCCGCTGATATATTCAACAGCAAAATTAACTTTGAGCTTAGCTTTCCAAACAGGCCGACAGTGCTCGAGGTGACCCGCGCTACAGAGGCTGCGTTCTCCAACGAAATTGCCCTTCGTCGTGCGGACAACATTCCGCCCCATAACTTCCATGTCGCCAAGATTAAGATGTACGATGAGGATAAAAACAAGTGGGTTGATTTACTTTCAGAGGGGCAGCTGATCGAATACTGTCAGCTCTATGCATTCCAGCCGGAAAACCCATGGCACAAGGAGAGCCAAAAAGAGATTCCAGCGGCGATAAAGCCACCCACGTCTGCTCAGCGCTACTCAGCGAATAATTCCTCTCCGCCGGCGGCACGCGTGGCTGCCAACGGCAGCGGCTCTGCTCATGGCGTGCTGGGACCTTACACAGGCGGACGCACGCCGGGTAGTCAGCGCAGTGAGCCACAGCCGGCACGTCGTACTTCGTTTCAGGCGAACACGTCCGGAGCCCTTGTACCTAAATTGGCTGTCGAGGCATCACAAGAAGAGAAGCTGCGCGTCCTGTTCGCCGAGCTGGATGTCAAGGGCAACCGAATGCTCGAAGTGGAGGATCTCAAGCAGGGATTCCGCACCTTCAATCTTGATTTCTCCGCCGCAACGGTGGAGGATCTCTTCGATAAGGCCGACACGAACCGTGACGGCACGATTTCCTTCTCGGAGTTTGAGCGTTTTGGTCGTCTGTACCCAATCATGACGGACTGTCTCTTCTTCCGTTCCAAGGCCTTCTGGGACGAGGAACAAATGAAGCGGGAGATCCAGGCGGAGCGGCAGGCAGTGAAGCAAGCGGAACAGGCTGTTGAACAGGCACGGAAGGCATTGGAGGACGCCGCACAGGACGTCGACGTCGCGAAGGACGCCGTCGTCGCCGCGGAGGCGGAGCTAAAGGATCGTGCGGACCGTCTTCGCGATCTGACAAGGGACATGGACAACGCTAAGAGGGAGAAGGAACGCGCCATTCGTGAGAAGAAGGAACGCGAGAAGGAGCTCGCCGATACGAGAGAGCGTGAAAAGGAGATGCGCAAGGAGGCGCAGGAAATAGCACGCGAGGCGGAGAAGTTAGAACGCCGCGTGGCGAGTCTCTCCGGCGACGCGGTGGGCGCAGACGACAAGGTGCGGCAGCTGGAGAAGGCGCTGGAGGAGGCGCGGCGCGCGGCGGAGCGCG
>NW_008826800.1:0-4594 GCF_000691245.1 Trypanosoma grayi
GAGATAGAGATAGATAGAGAAAGATGTAAATAAAGAGGAAGACACTTGCGAAGTCTAATACCCACCTTACCAGTTGTAGGAGAACATACCCGGCCCCCGGTTGTATTGAGGATTCGGCAACTCCTTCAGTCGGCCCTTCATCGTTCGACGTGCACCACCGTAGTTGCGATCGTCACGCTCCCCCGACAGCGCTTGGAAGATGGGCGGCAGCATGCAGTCGGGCGCTGTGTACGACGCCACACTCGCTGGATGCCGCTTCCACAAGTTACCAAATCCTGGCACGCACATTCCCCACTCCATTCCTGCCTCACCGTCCATGCCACAGGGCTGCGTCTGCGGCGCATGCTGGGCGTCCACGTCCCTTGCCTCTAGCGTTGACTCGTCGATGTCCGACCACTTGGGCGAGTCCACCCACTCGATGTTTTCTGTGGCATGCAGATACCAGCTATTATCACCTTTGCTATTGTTTTTCCCCTCTTCCTTCGCCAACGCGGCATCTGCGCGCGCGTTGCCTTCTTTGAGCGCTCTTTTGCCGTCATGCCCAAATTCATTGCTGTCGTCGCTGGCATCATTGATGTCGCGGAACGACCAAAGAAGAGTGGGTTCCGTCTGAGGCTGGCTGCTGGGCCCCGACTGTTGGCTGCCGTTCGTCGTGTTGCCAGTAACGCTGCGTTTGGGCGCGTCCCGCCCGTTGGCGTTTCGGTGCTCCGTGTTTCTCTTGACGACACCAGTACCTGTGCCGGGGTCTTGGCTGCTGCCGCTGCTCCGACCACCACCACCATTTCCTTTAGTGCTGAGGGAACCTATCGCGGGGTTCTGCTCCTCCTGCGTCGTGCCACGGTGACGTGTAACTACCCGCACCTGCGGCGCCTTCACGGACGGGTGTCTGGGGCCACGGTTGGCGTATGAGCAGCCGTATGGGTGCAGCGGCGGTACTTGGTGGCTTCGAAGAGATGGCTGCTGCAACGCATTGTCGCGCGACTCTACTCCGAACCCTGCCCACGCACCACGCACCTTCACCTCTCCATCGTCGGTCACGTCGCTGGTGTCACCAGAGTCAGAGCGCGAGGACCCACTGGAATCGTCCTCGTTGCTCCCCTCACTACTGGAGTCACTCTTGTTGCTGCCGGATGAGTCACTTTCCTGCCCAAAAGTGAAGTAATAAGACATTCCCGCTGGCACCGGCGACATTGGCTGCAAAGATTCATCATGGCTCAGGGGATCGTCACTGCATCCCAACACGTCGGCCTGCGTCGACCCCCGTATGAACGATGGGATTGACTTACCAAAGACACATGAGGTCAAACGGGGAACCGGCGCCCTTCCTGCTCCACCACCGCTGTTCAAAGCAGCTGCAGATTTCCCTGTTTTCACTGTTATTGTTTTCGATCTTGTTTCTGCTGTGGTCGATGTGTTGGTGGTACCACGGGTATCGGTACCCCGCTTGGGTCCGGTTCCCGCTGGTGCGCGGTCCGAGGGCGACGAGGCTTTCGTGCCTGTCCCCGCGTTGGCCTGCTTAGCTCCATCTGTGCGCTTCATTGACTCCTGCTGCGATTTCCTTCGTCGTGGCCGTTGCTATTCTCACCTCTTCCAAACTCTGTGCAATTTCAGCACGAATCAACAACAGCCACAGCAGGTAGAGCAGGAAGGCGATGACAGAGGACACACACACACACACACACAATCACAGCAGAGCGAGAAAGCGAGACATATGGAAATATAAGGAGAAATTTTTGTTATAGCCATCTAAATTACATGAGCGGTGAGGCAGGGGCGTGGAGATAAGATGCGTGACCCCCCCCCCGGCGTACCCATTGCCTCTGCTCTCCTCCCAGACCAAAGAAATGCAGTTCATACGAAGATACACTAAACGAAAAACAACAGACGATCGAACAGAATCAAAACAATAAAAGCAGTACAAACGCGACCTCAAAGAAGGAGAAAAACCTGACATGCAGTAGGCGCTACTCCTCCATACATGAGGTTGCATGATCCTCTGCGATTGAGGAGGCTCGAGGGCGACAAAGAGCGACTTAGCCCACGGTTCCACATGCACATCGCAACATACGACGGAAATAAACCAACAAACAAAGACTATACGAATATACCCCAAGATACATATAGAAATATAGTTATATAAATAAAGTATATGTAAATACACTCACATATATACACCTGGCACGGTGAATGAATGCTGAAGAACCCAAACATGTGGAGAGAAAGCCGCATCCCTCAGGATCACAAATACAGCGACAAACATGCAAACACACATATGCAGAGATAAGTACAGAGGCACGTATACACGGGCGACCACACAGCCACAGACACATGCATGCATAATCGTACGAAGTATTGGAAGCAAACAAACAAATTGCCACAAGAAACGACACTTATTGAAGCATTACATTTCACACTATGGTGAATCATAATAACACGGGATTAGGGTGTGGGGTGGGGTGGGGGGAGAAGGTACCATATTAACCACGGATAATCATCTACCCCACGGTACTCCAGTCCTCCTCTTTACCCCCCCAAAAAAAAAAACAAAAAACAAAACAAAGCCGAAATTAAGTCATTGTTTTAACCTTAACTTTTCCCTTCCCCCGTACATGCGCATACCTTTCCCATACTTGCGAGTAACATATACGCGCATGACTATCGAAATGCAGAGTTCTCCACATCTTCACTTCCCTGCATTCTAATGCTCATTCTCGTGTCACCACCACCACCACCTTCGCAGAAGCACCATACCCAAACACGTACAATGCGTTGAGAGAGTTTTCTCCCTCCATTTCTATTACGAGAACGGAATAATAGGGTCATAGAGGAAAGAGGCACGCACATATCTCACCGGAATTCAGTATGCGCGGCTGAGTAGAATGCGCCCACGTGTGTACGTATATGATGCACACATGCGTGTGTATGCGCACTACGCGAAACTCGGTTCGGGCGCACGTCATATCGCGGATCGTGGCGCCCCACCCACGTTAATGCCCCCCCAAAACGCCAGTGCCTCCTGAACAGATGACGCCCCTCTCCCCCAGACTCGTGGTTTCCAGTGGCACACGCGCGTCAGGCCGCCGCCGTCAGTACAGAATAACACCAGAGGCCAGTGCAAGACACACGTACATATATCTATCTATCTATATATCTATCTATATATGTATATATATATATATATACATACATACATACACAGCAAACAATCACCAAAGAAATGCACCGTCACATCCTCCACCAACCGAACACCACTCAAATTTCCACGGAGCTCGAAAACGAGAGTAGTGAGCCAAGCGACGCATCGGACTGCAGCAGCGTGACTAACGGCTCGTCGGGGGCCGTCACCTTCGGGATGGTCTCCCACGCTGCGCCCACAGCGGACGACTGCCCTTCAGTCCACCCGCTGCTGGTCATGCATTGCACCATTTTATTCGCTTGGCCTAACCCCGGGAGGATGCTCGCGAACTGCTCACCATGCAACGGGCGCTTCCACACACCCAGTAACGTATTCGCCACGTCGTCTTCAGAATGTGACCACCTGATACTCCGTAGATTCACATTGCTGTTGTTACTGAGGCTCCCGCTGTTTAATGGCGGAAGCGTGTTCGTGAAGCTGGTGGTAGTTTTCCTTTGTTGCGCAGTGCGCCTTTTTGGGGGAATTTCCTCATAGCTCACGAATACAGACTGCTGCGATGGTATTGACTGATTTCCAACTTGCTTTGGCTGCAGTCGCTCCTTTCGCTCATCTATACTATCCTTTCGCTTGTTCAGTGGTTCTGAGTTACTAGCGCCTTCAATCCTGAGCAGGGATGACTTCCTTTTCAGAAACGGGAACCCACGAAATGGCATTTCGCTTCTGAGTCCCCAGAACGACTAACACGAAACCAAATTAAGAGTAGGCAAATACGAAAACCCATTTTCACAACAGCAACAATGGACAGCAAGAAAACGAACATCATAAGGACCGTATTGCTCAATGCAAACCAGCAACAGTACTCCCCCCACGAGGTAAAACAAAAAAAAAAACAAGGGCGCCATAAACGTCTCAGTACTGCTACAGAGAAAACAACCGCTGCTCAAACACAGCCGTATGAAACGCAGTGAGTGGCGCACGTTATGATGCGGTGACATGAAACAGCACACATCTGAATGAGTCACCGCGACGGATAAGACACCCAAACGGTGTGGGGGGTGACCAATAGCCGTGAAAACCGAGGAACACAGAGTCTCTCGGTGTCTGTGTGTGCCCCGATTCACCTTGATCATTTTTTTTCCCCTTCGCCATCATCCTCGAAAAGCGAAAAAAAACAAAAAACATATACCCAACCCGTCACTAACTAAGGAACAGAAAAACGTGCCTTTAGTTCCGGATCCAACAGACACAGCATTCGGGGATATGCCTCGAGGGGTGGAAGAGAGCCACCAGCCACTCTCTTAGAGCCACACAAACCGGATGCTGATGTTCCTTAGTTCAATACGCCACATCCTCCAGCAGCAGCAGTGCCTCGCTCCTGGTGTGTCATTCTTTCGCTGCACAACATCCTGGAAGCCGACATCTCATCTCTTTGCCTTTAAGCCTCCCTCCCTCCCTCCC
>NW_008826801.1:0-4592 GCF_000691245.1 Trypanosoma grayi
AAAAATCATCAACAACAACGACGCTTATTGTGAGACAATGGAATCGGCAATAAACACCGAAACAGAACACCAACACCAGAAGGCGGGACAGAAGGAGGGCGGCCAACCCAACGGCACGCAGGGACGCCAACAAGAAACAACAAACAGAGATCGCGTGGGAATTTCAATAATGAACCGTTGCATTGACTCACACCCACCTGTCATCCATGTCTTTTTTCATTCCATCAAACTCCTTGTTCTTCCTGTTGCACGCATCCCCCCTTTTATCGCTTTCATTCCCATATTTATGATCCTTTCTTTCTCGTCCCTCACCCAGATGGTATTTGGTGTGTATGTGCGTGTATTGACAACCCACCACCGCTTCTACCGTTCCGCCCCTCGCCTGCCCAGCCCTTTCCTCTTTCCACTCTTCGTAGTTATATGCACGTGGGTGTTTTTTTTTAAATACTGTGTGTGTCTGTGTGTGTGTGGGGTGGGGGGGGGGACTATGCATTTCACTTTGTTCCTCAATCCTCCACCCCCTTTTCTTTTTTCGTTTCCTTTGGCTTTTTTTTGTTTTGCTATCCGCCCTCCTTCCCCCCCCCTTCTTTTTGTCCCTTTAGCTTCACCCACCTCACGCCGACGCAGAAGGAAGGAGGCATAAAGGAGAAGCACATACGAGTCGGCGTGTGTGCAAGTGTACGTGTGTCTGTCCGTGGGCATGCAGACCACAGAAAGCACACACAAAAAAGGCGAGGATGTGCGCCAGATTGCCACCGGACGCCGTATATGCTTGACACCGACACATCGGACACTTCTCTCCGCATTATGCGAGCTCCGTTCAGACTCTATTTCTTTTTTTTTTTTGTAAATTCTGTCCTTCATGCCAGTACCACCGCTCTTGTTGTATAGTTCCCGCCCCCATTCACTGTGCGTGTGTCAACTCGCCGCGCGAGACTATTTGCGCAGCGCATAGACGCCAATGCCGTTACCGCCCGCAGCGAAGATAACACTACCGTCGCCGCTCGCCTTGAGTTGTGTGTGTGTGACGTTTGGAACCGCATCGAGTGTGTTGAGTGTCTCGAGTGAAAGAAGATAAAGGCCGCGGGCGGTGGAGACGGCAACGTGCGCACCATCGACCGGAGCAACGTCGAGGATCCCTGCGGACATGTGCACGTTGTGCACTGGCGCGTTCATGCGGCGCGCATCCCACACGAGGAGCGATCCGTCTAGTGAGGCCGTCAGCAGCGCTTTGCGGTGGGGCACAACAGCAGTAATGGTGTCCGTGTGGGCATTCTCCACTCGAGGCAGTGACGCCCCCATACCTGCTGTTGTTGCCGCTGATACTGCTGCTGCGGTTGAGAGGGAGGGGCGATTGCTGCTGCTACGCGTGTCCCACACCTTCACCACGCAGTCACGTGAGCCGGTGAACAGGGCGTGGTCGCTATCCTCGCCCACGCGGACAATGGTGGTGTAGTCGTCGTGTACTCGTTCGAACCGACGCATTGTCTGTGTGGTGTGACCATTGAGGAGAACTAAGTCGTGCTGCAGCCCTGTTTCAGGCGACCGCTCTGATGGGGCGCTCTCTGCGGTACACACGACGAGGTTAGCTAATGCGGCTACCGCCGTCAACGTCACATTCTCTTTTCGTGTTATGGTCTCACCGTTCGTCCAGGCCCCAGTGCTTTCGTTGCATGTGAGGAGACGCAGCAGCGGTCCCTTTGAGGTCCCCGATGACAGACTCCGCCTCTTACTGTTATTATTACTGCTGCTGTTGCTGTTTCCACTGCTGCCAGTCGCGCTATTCTCACCCGCTATGGCGCTTATGCTGCTTGCAGGGAACGGCATGCCGGCGACAACCAAATAATTCCCCCGCGACGCGCCGTCCATGGCCACCGGCACGCACCGCTGCGGGAGCTCAACCGTCGTGGCAGGTCTCACCTCACCGGTGCTCGGGTGCGGGCTGCCCCACACCACCACTGACCCGTCGCATGTCGCCGACGCGAGCTCGTCGCGCTGGCGGAAATACGCCATGGACGTAACAAGGCACGGCTGCTCGAGCGTGCGCACCGGCACGAGCGCGGCGGCCTTGTCGGCGCCGCCCCAACCCAGCAGTCGCGCGATCGCCACGCAGTCGTACTCGTACTCCGGCTCCTGGATCGCGCGCACCAGCGGCTCCACGTTCTGCACTGCTCGCAGAAACACCTCGTCGCCGCGGTGCTGGTCGGCTAACTTGCCCAGCACTGCGACGGCGGCACGGCGCGTACTGGCATCGCTCAGCAGCGCCTCCAGCGTCGTGGCGACGCCGCGCAGGACTACCAGGTTGAGCCGCACCATCTCTGCCAGCATCTCCGAGCAGGCCGGCATCGGGTGCGGATCACGGGCGGTTGTGAGGGTGTTGAGCAGATCGTGCAGCACCGCGTCCCGCACCTTGGCCCAGTACGGAGGCTCCAGACACGCCACGATCGACAGGTGCGCCGGTGTCGTGATGCACTCCGCAACGCCGCTGACTGCGGCAGGCAGCGTCGTCGGCCTCGCCAGCGCCGCACTTATCTTCTTCGCTGACTCCATCGGCTGGCTCGGGNAGCGTCGTCGGCCTCGCCAGCGCCGCACTTATCTTCTTCGCTGACTCCATCGGCTGGCTCGGGTCAACGAGCTCCTTCCAGTTGATGATGTGACGCCCCTGCGCGATATCCTCGAGCATGAGCAGTGTCTTGCGGATCTCTTCAAGGCGCTTCTCGTCAAACGGATCGACCTCCGCCGTGGCGGTGACGTGCACCGTCGTGTGCGCCGCCACATTGCCCCCCGCTACACGTGCTGGCGTAGCAGCTACTGCTGTCGCTGCTGCCATGGACGTAGACGGCAACAGTCCTTGCTGCTGCTGCTGTGATTGCTGTGGTGGCTGTTGGAGTTGATCCAAGCCGCCGCCGCTGTAGGGGCTGCCCCCACCTATACGGAAAGTGTCCATTGCTAGTTTTTGTTTTTTCTTTTCTTTTGATCCTCGTAGTCGGTTTTTTTCCTTTTTTTTAAAAAAAAATTGACGCGTTTCTGTGTTTTTTTCTCCTTCTATAAAGATAATATATATAAATATAAATATATATATCAGTTCTCTCTCTTCTCTCCTCTCCCCTCTGACGCAATTCCTTCTTTTTAAGGTCCCCTCAAGTACAGTGTGCGCCCGTGTATGTTTACGCTGAGGCCGTCTCAACCAGCTGCCGCTCTTGCCCGCTTCCTTCTCTTATGCTCAGTTTGCTTGCACGCCACAGCGCGGCGGGGCATTCCACGCAAAAACAAATAATAAATAAATAAAAAAACAATAACAAAAAGAGAAGAGAAATAGAGAAGGAAGAGGGAAACAGAAACAGAACCCCAACAGGGCACAGCCACGCAGCAAAGAGTGAACGGGGGACTCCTCATTGTGCGAATAATCTCCGCACGTTTCAATCCTCTTTCGCCTCCGCCACACATGGGCCAAAACTTCCTCTAGCGCCCCCCTCTCCACACCACCCAGTGGGCGCAGCAGCAACACGTGCACGCCAGCCACCCCGCGCAGGCACGACGGACGCACACCGCCGGGAGACACGGAGAAGACAGCGTGCAATGTGCCGCAAGAGATTCACCGCCCACAGGCACACACACACCAAGACGAAAGAAGAAGCGGGTGGGCATAGTAGAGGACGACGCGGCACCACTGCTGTTGCAGCATCGCCCTCCCCACCACCACCACAACAGCAACAACAACCACTGCTGTCTCCTTTTCACTTCTTCCTTGCCCCACCCTTTGCCGCCTCCTTGTCGCGCACCTTCTTGAACACGATGAGCTGCTCCCACTTGTAGTCATCGATCGCGATGGGGTTCAGCACGCGCCCCTCCGCGCCCATGCGGTCTGCGGCGAGCCACGCCTCCTCCATTACCATCTGGATCAGGTCCTGCGCACTTGCCCCTTCCAGCACCGGAGGGGCGTACGTCGTGCCGTCGAGCCACTTCACCTCAATGCGCGGCGTCACATGGTCGACGGCGTAGAAGAGAAACACTTTATCCTTCGGGAACGGCGCCCGTGCGCTGATAGCGCGGCGGTAGAAGTCAAGCACCGCCTTTTGCAACGTGTGACCGTAGCCAAAGAGCAGCGGTGACACCGTGACGGTGATGCGCTCCATATGCATGAGGAAAAGGTAGCGGTGCATCGTGCGCGGCGCCAACACGGCGAGCGGCCGCTTCGCACCGGTGTGCTGCGGCACATGGGCATCGTACTGCACCTCGCGCTCCCACATTACCGGCGAGCTGAGCGGCGTGTGCCACGACTTGAACAGCCACGTCGGCTTCGCGCCCTTTGCCACGTACTGCACCTGCGGCAGCGGGCGCTGAGCAAGGCGACCGCGCGTGACGGAGAGGTATGCAAACTCGCGGCCGCCGCGGCCGTAGTCGCGCGGGCATTTGGCGTGCGCGTAGTGCTGGTGGTACATGTGCCGCGTCTCACCCTCGCCCCAGCGGGCGACAGTGCTCTGGTTGTATGTGTAGCGGTCGTGGTTGCCGCGCCACATGGCGTAGTACGGCAGCGGGTAGACAAGGCCTTTCAGGTGACCGACGTGCGGCCGCAGGCGCGGTTGCCGCGA
>NW_008826802.1:0-4586 GCF_000691245.1 Trypanosoma grayi
AACTCGAGCGCGGCGAGACACTTCGCCAGCATGTGGCCGGCGTCGATCTCGTTCGCCTCGGTCCACGGCGCGACGCCCAGGTCACGCGGGCTGACACCCACACGCGCGAAGATGCGGCTCTCGAAGGCCGTCGCATTCTTCTTCTTTGGCGTCGCACGGAACACGTGGACCTCCTTGAACGGCGTCGGGTACATGGCGACGTCGTAGTTCGCCAGCCGGTGCAGCTCGAGGCGCCGCGCCGAGAGCGGCGCAACGTTGCGGATAAGTGTGTCCTCGCGCCACGCGTGTTTGCGGCTNCAGCCGGTGCAGCTCGAGGCGCCGCGCCGAGAGCGGCGCAACGTTGCGGATAAGTGTGTCCTCGCGCCACGCGTGTTTGCGGCTGTACGTGAAGGTGTGCGGGCCGCCGGGGACACCGTGCGCAATGAAGGTGACGCGCAGAAGCCCCCCCTCCCGCCCCAGCGCCGCGGCGTGGTCATTGAGCAGATTCTGGCAGAGCCGCGCCGCCTCCTCCTCCTTCAGGTGGCGGCTGATCGCCACGAAGACGGTGCACACAACGGGTTCATGCGGTGCGTGGTGCAGCACGTCGGTGAGCGTCATCTCCCACCTCGTCCGAAGCACTTGCTCGTCGGGGAACATCATGCAGCAGCCGGCGCCATAGCTCTCGGCGATGCCGTTTTGGATGTCAGGGTCTGTGAAGGATGCTTCCTCCGCGCGCAGCGGGTCGTGGTCCTCCAGCGGCTCGACCTCGTAGAAGCCGTACCAGCAGCCGTCCTGCAGAAATATGTCGAGGTTTCGCACCCGGCCCTCGCCAAAGTACTCGCGGCGGACGTACAGCTCGAGGCACAACTGGGCGAGGTGCGGCGTCTGGCGGTCAAAGATGACTGCACACAAGAGATCGTTTCCATAACCTCCCTGAATGAGGTCTGTGAAGGAGCCCTCCTCGAGATTCTTGGCGAAGCTCGCCTTGCGCTCAGCGAAGGAAGGCAGGCTACACTGCCGCAACAGATAGCGTGCCTGTAGCGTGAGTGAGCCGTCAACGGTGGACCGCAAATCCAAGAGAGACGAGAGGGTGTCCTTTAGCGACTTGAGCAGCAACATGTTACTCTCCAGGGTGCCTAGCAGTGCCTTAATGACGTCATGGTGGCACGGCTGGTGGTGAGCAAAGTCCAGCTTGTAGACCTCCAGGGGATTATCATTTGTTTCGCGCAGATATTGGATGGCATCCTGCCGGCTGCGCGAGGAAAATGGTTTCTCCACGGCGATATAGTTCGCCACGAGGGCGTTTACGACTGCCTTGAGCTTTTCGTTGGGTGTATCCGCTGCAGCAGCCGTCTCCGGCGATAGGAACGGGACATTCAGCGCACTGAGCGCCACAGAGGAGAGACAAAGCGAGGAGAGATTCTCAAAAGCAAACTGTAGCCGCTTCTCGAACGGAATGGCGTTAAAGTGGTAGCCGCACAACATATTCCACAGCGCCTCTGCTCCACGCCGCGCGCGGGTGAGTCCGTCCGGGCGCTCCATCCGCCTGTCCTTCTCAGAGAGGAGGCCTGCCGGCCACTGCTCCTTCGCATCCTGCGGCCGCGCGACTTTGTTCGGGTCGTCCGGCGTGATGTCGCCGAGAAGCGTGCCGACGGCGATGGTGCTGCCAGGCGCCACTCGGTGGTGCAGCACTCCCGCCGTCGTGGCACGCATCGGCAGGATCATCTTCATCACCTCCACCTCCGCGATGGTGCTGCCTTCCTCCACGTGTCCGCCGTCGCCGACGACGTACCGCACAAAGCGCCCAGGGACGGACGAGCAGATCTTCGTCGGATCCATGTCGCCAGTAAAAGTGGTCTCCCTGCCGCCAATGGAGATGCGCAGACTCCGCGGCTCCTTCTCCGTGTAGGCAATGACGGTTTTACCTCCAATCGTGAGCTGCAGGGCACCCGACTTGAGTTTACGAAACGGTACCGTGACAACGCTGCCATTAAGGGAGATGGCAACCTCCGTTGGGCTCGTGAGGCCCATCGTGAGGGTGAACTTCTTGGATCGATTCACATATGTTTCAGTTTGACAGTTACTTAGGTATTCAGACGAAGGAACGTGCCCTGCGCCGAGGAAAGCGGTATACTTGTCAATATTCTCCTCATTGTTACGCAGCATTCGAAAAGTACAGGCAGCAATGAGGGCAAGGTGTACATCTTGCTGCTGCGGCTTCTGTGTAGCGCGCTCCGCAATCAGCCCGTCGAGCCAGGCGGTGCTGATGTCGCAGTCGCGGAACTCCTTCCGCTCGAGCAGTTCCAGCACGTACGACACCGATGTGTGGATCTCACCACGAATAACGAGGTTGCGCAGCGCCATCACCATACCGCGACGCGCGTCCTCGCGTGTTTCACCCGAGGAAAATATGTGTCCGAACTGCGAGTCGGCGAACTGGTGGATCTCGCCGCCGGGGCCGATGGAGAAGTAACCCCAGCACTCCTTGCTGTTCTTGAATGTGATCTCCTCCACGCGGCCGGAGGTGGGCCGGAAGCCCTCGTCGGTGTTCTCCGCGGTCACGCGCACGGCGATGGTGTGCCCCTTCGCCAGCAGCCCGCGGCGGAACGCGAAGTCAATCGCCGTCGTGCCGTACGGACGCTCGCCAAAGAACGTGCGCACCTCCGGCACGCGGTGCAGCGGGACGCCCATGCCGACACACAGCAGCGCGGCCGGCAGGTTGACGCCGGAGATGAGCTCCGACACTGGGTGCTCGACCTGAATGCGCGGGTTGAGCTCGAGGAAGAAGAACGTGTGCGTGACCTTGTCGTACATGTACTCGACGGTGCCGAGGCCGCGGTAGCCGACCGCCTTGGCGAGCTGTATCGCCGCCTCCTCCATTGCGGTGACGATGGCCGCGTCGACGCCAAAGACGGGGCCCTCCTCTATAATCTTCTGGTGCCGCCGCTGCACGGAGCAGTCGCGTGTGTGCACCGCGATGCAGTCGCCGTAGTCGTCCGCGAGCAACTGCACCTCGAGGTGGCGTACGTTCTCTAGCATGCGCATGACGAATATGTGGCATCCCTTCACCTCCTCCGACACAGCGGCAAACATATCACGGACGTCCTCCTTGCGCACACAGCGGCGAATGCCTTTGCCGCCGCCGCCCTCCGACGCCTTGATCATCACAGGGAAGCCGATGCGGACGCATACCTCCTCGCACTCCTCCGCCGTTGTGATGTACGCCTTCTCATACACCAGCGGGTCCACGTCGAAGGTGCCCGGCGGCAGGCGAATGTCGTCGCCGCTCCATGGCACCGTCGGCACGCCATTCGACTGTGCGACGATCGTCGAGGCAATCTTGTCGCCCAGCGTGAACATGGCCTCAGTGGAGGGGCCAAGAAAAGTGACTTTGTTCTGTGACTTGACGCACTCGCGCGGCAGCGCCGGGTTCTCCGAGGCGTGGCCCCAGCCGGGGTAGATGGCATCGCACGAGTTCTGCAGCGCTGTGTGCATGATGAGGTCCACGTTGGCGTAGTTGTTCGAATTGGGGCCGCCCGGCACCGCGACATTGCGGTCTGCGAGAGAGACAAACTCCGCATTGGCGTGCAGGTCCTCTGGCGTCGCCATCACCGCGAACTCAATCGCCTCAGGGTCTCCGATGTGTTCGTACAGCCATGAGCGAATGGAGTCAATGCCTTTGACCGCCGCAAGACCGTTGTTCGCGATGAGGAGCCGCTCAATTGTTTTGGTGCCACCGAGGAACTCTCGGAACTTCGACAGGCTGGAAAGGGTCGGCTGCTGGTGCTCCGACTGCCTCCACGCCGTACTCATTGCGCTTCGCTCTGCTTCTCGTAGCGGTGGGGGGCCGTTGGCTGGGCGATACTCAAACTGCGGTGCTGCGAGAACAGCAATGGCAACAGAGACAGGAAGGAGGAAAAATAACGGAGAGAAGGCATTGCACTAAAAAGGAACAACAACAAGAAAAACATCCCAATGCGAGAGAAACACCACACAACACACCAAATTAATGAGCTACAATAGAAGGTAACCCAGGCGACCAACGACAGCATCCAATTAGAGTCCATCAGGGTGATGTACCGCCTTCACTCCTGTGCGGGCGTGGACGACGATTCAGAACGAGCGCGCTTCAACAATGGCTCCACTTCCTCCACTTCCTCCTCCTCCTCCTCATCATCATCATCATCACCCCCAGAATCCTTACTTCCATCTTCATAGTCGCCCATATCGTCACTGCTTTCCGTGGTGCTTCCATTCGCAAGCATGGCAACGTCGTGCAGGGCGGGGACGATGGCTGCTGCCCGATGCGGCAGCTCGACGCCAAACTCGAGTGCCATGGCGTCGAACTCCACGTCCGTGATGCCCTTGATGCTGCGCTCCAGCGTGCTCGCAACGCTTGACGTCTCGGCGTCGACTGAGAGCGCTTCTTCAGGTGTCTCCTGCAGCGCATGTTCGAGTTTGCCGGCGAGCCCCGGGCAGCGAGCCCGCAGCTCCCCCGCGTGCTGCGACCACAGCCGCCCGCCTATCGCTTGACAGGCGTTGCTACCACCGCCGTCCTGCTCCTCCGCCGCTCTGCTCGCCGAGCTGTCCTCCTCACCGCTGCGCAG
>NW_008826803.1:0-3310 GCF_000691245.1 Trypanosoma grayi
AAAAAAAAAAAAAAACCAAAACAAAAAAAAACACAACAGAAGACTAAAACACCAGCAGCAACAAAAACAAGCATGCATGAGAGGGGACTTGCGGACCCCTGCAAACATTCACGTCGACACACACTAACACTTCTATTTCAATCACTGGCTATCGCACCCTACACAAACACAACGGGGCACCCTACACCTGTTCCTGCTCCACATTCCCACACAGACGGAAACGTCTCACAGGAGAGATGCTTCTCTTTCGTGTTTCGGTTGAATGTGTACTGTCGTATGCTTGTATATAAATATGTATATGTATATAAATATGTGCCGTGCACAAATCACTGAGTGGGCGAAGGGGTAATAATGATAATGCCAGGATAACAATATCCGAAGAAGGCAGGGAGTTGAGTGCACAGAGGGGTGCTACTGTGGTGAATGAACTTCAAAGATGCATCACACACACACACACACACACACATACACACAAGCACGCACTGTCCTTTCTTTCCTTCATTTTTTTTTTAATCCCTCCAAATATGGAGTGACCGAAAGCGTGTGAACAGATCACACGCATACAGGTCGCAAAGTCTATTTTCCGTTATTCGCTTTTTGCTTTCGATTCACATACATACCCATTGTTGCTCCCCAAAGCAGCAGTAGCGCGAGGGTCGTGAGTCATACACCACCCCCCGCTACGCGCCCACGAAGCACACCCCTCCCACCATTTCCCCCCGCACCCCTCTTCTCCTGCAGCTTCACACCCCGATGCTCCTCATTTTGCCGCAGCATATATAGTTTTGATCCATATAAACATGTGTATGTATGTCCACCACGACCATTCTCTCTTGTACTCCTTTTTTTTTATTGTTTTTGTCTCTCACCTATCACTCCTCTCACTTTGTTGTTTGTTTTGCTTTTAGCTTCTGTATGCGGCTTTTTTTTTGCGACATTTCAAAGGCGCCTCCTCGCTGCTTACCCCCGCATTGGCATTTTGCCTACCATTCTTCCTTCTCCACTTGTCTCCCTCTCTTGGACTTTGCCCTCTCGCCTCTCCATTCTCTGCAGTGCACGAAGCAATCTACATTCCGCTCGCCGTCCATCTCACACACCCACCGCCGGAAGGGTCTCAGCATGAATCCGCCGCATCGCCACTGCCTCTCTCGATGGCGCGCCTCCCCAAGCCGCGCACCCACGCCACAAATAAACTCGTGACGCGCCGCAGCTGTCCGTGCGCGGCATCCGCAGCCCGCTCCATGATAAAGTGCTTCAGTACGTCCAGCTGCGCACATCGCGTCTCCCACGTGGTGTTGTAGTTCGTGAAGGACAACTCATCATCCGTCAGAACGTAGAAACAGCGGCGACCGTCATCCAGCACGCTGCTGTGTCTACCTTCAGTTCGTGCGCGGAGACACATAAGATAGCAGCGGCTGCAGATGCGGCACCAGGGAGCCGTGCGCACCTTGAGGCCGCTGCGTCTGCACGCCCACTTGATCGCACTTCCACCAGTCCGCCTCTGTTGCGCTGATGCCATGCTGTCACTCTCCTCACGAGTCTCAGTCACGCCGTCGGTGAGATCGCATGTGTCAAACATCCACTCGTCCCCTCGCAGTGGCGGTGCGGTACTCCCAGGAACAGAAGCAGCATCAGTAAAAGAAAAGGTTGAACCATCAACTTGGCTGCTACTTTTTCTAGTTCCTTCATGGTTGTTATCGTCAATGCCATTACGTTGCGACTCTTTCCGAGGTGCGTACATGTCACGCCCTACATGCGAACAACAGTCGTTGCACAGGAGGACACCGCAGCGGCGGCAGTGGTGCTTCCGCACAGTGATGGTGAAAGCCCTGTTACAGTGCGGGCAGCGACTCGCAGACTCATTGCTTTGCCACAAGTGCGTCCCGGTGGTGAGGCGATTACATCTCAGAGCCTCCATCTTGGCAATCACCCTTTGTTGAGCAAGCATAAGTTCATACTCTGCATTGTGAAACCTCTGGCGCTTCGTGGCATCATCTTCGTCAAAAACGAACTCAAATGTTTCCATCCCACCCATTTCAAGTAGGCACAGGTAGCGTCCCATGAGATCTGCTGCAAGGTGGCTGCTTGCGTCACCAAAGCCAGCAGCACTACTGCTTTCCGCCGAAGGAAATCCGCCATCAACAGTGGCACCAATTTTTTCGCGGCTACCGCCATTCGAATCAACCGGGTATGACTCCTGTTCTAACCCATCAGAACCCTCTCGCAAGGTAAACAACCACTCCTGCAGATGACTCGGGGGTAGCACTGGAATACCGTTGTTCTCGTGGCTATCCCCGTCGTCCTCCACCGCACCACTTCCTTCCACGTCCACCAGTGTTTCGTCACTACCCGGGAAGATCTGTGGTGTTTGATGACCTCCATCGCCATCAGGGTTGTCACTCTCCATGATCTCTTCGGGTGGCGCGGTGGGAGCGGTGGGCGGGGCCACCAGCGCGGCGCGCGTACACTGTTGCTGACGCCATGGGTGCACCTCCGTCGCCGTGCCTGCCGTTTCTACTGTGCCCCCCAGTCTTCGGGTAGACCCGACGCTCGCAGCTCCCGGCACAGCGGCTGTCTTCGTTTGGCGCCGCGTCAGTGACGCCGCCAGGAGCCCCTGGCGCCGTTGCCTCTCTTCTGCACGCAGCGCCGCTATCCTGTTCTTGATTCTCTCGAGCTCCGCTTCGAGGTTGGCGATGGCGACTTCCACCACGCGCTCCTCCACAAGGCCACCGCCCTGCTCAACGTGGCCCAGCAGCACGAAGGGCGAGGAGGGCCGCCGCGCACCCTCCCCGTCCTTGTCGTCGTCATCGCTCTGCTGGGCATCATCCCAGTGCACCGCCCCACTCTGTATGGAGAAAGCGCAGTCGCCAGATGCAGTACTGCCATCGTAACCACCATTGTCCGTAACAAGAGAAACATCGTCGTCACCCTTATCATAATCATCGATTCGGCAGCAGACATCATTCTCGATCTCCGGTGTCGTCACATCACAGTTGTCAAAGTTCGTCATATCCGCCACTGCAGT
Source organism: Trypanosoma grayi (assembly GCF_000691245.1). Taxonomy (NCBI): domain Eukaryota; phylum Euglenozoa; class Kinetoplastea; order Trypanosomatida; family Trypanosomatidae; genus Trypanosoma; species Trypanosoma grayi. The sequence continues at coordinate 3,026 of NW_008826803.1, forward strand.
GGCAAACATACACTCACCCTCATTCTCCGCGTCTACCAATTTTTTCTCCTTCGAGATAGAAGCGGGTTTCTTTTCTTCTTCTTGCTGTTGCTTCTGCTCACTATCACCCCCAGCATGGGCGGGCTGACAACTCCGCCTCTCAGAGCCATTGCGTGATGACATCCTCGACGACGCCACACTCGAGCTAGAGTGATGGGTCATACACACTCAGGTGCTCTCTCCCTCACTGTGTCAACGCAGCTGGTTATTTGTATGTTGTGTACTCTCGTTTTTCTTTTCTTTTTT
>NW_008826803.1:3352-3659 GCF_000691245.1 Trypanosoma grayi
CTCTTTCTGCTCTACTTGTTTCTCTTTTCGCTCTTCCTCCCGACGCCCGAGTTCGGTGCTTGATTGGCCCCGCTGCCTCGTTCGTCTCACGAAAAACACACACACAAAAGGACGAGGCACTCGCGTCCACTCCTCCTCCTCCTCGTGTCGTCGCCCCTATCTCCGGTAGCGCACTCGTGAAGGGCGGGGGGAAGCACACACAACCACGCACGCTGTACCAAAGTAAACTTTGAAAAGGGGGGGAAGAACGCAAACAGTCCAGACACACCAACGGGAGAGCCGTGTGTTCACTCACACACACACACAC
>NW_008826803.1:3874-4585 GCF_000691245.1 Trypanosoma grayi
CCCTTTTTTTCTCCCCCTAACCGCGCTGCCTGTGCACAATTGCCGCTTTTTTTGGCCACGGTTGGAGAGTTGACTGTTGCTGCTGTTTGCTGTTGCTAAGTTTTTGCGGTTATGATCGCCAGTCCTTTCTATAATCGGGGCTTGCGCTGCGGCATAGACGCAACCGAAAACCAAAGCAACAACAACAAAAAAAGAACACAAGGGAGAGAGAGTGTGTGTGAATAGGCAATTCAACGAGAGAAAAAAAAAAACACAGACTAACACACATGTGCAGAGGCGCGAGGAAAGGTCCTGCGAGGGAAAAAAAGGAACAGCGTGCAGACTGCTCTGGCGTGGGTGCCCCAATCACAGCCCGGGAGGTGACATGGCGTTCACACACACACACACACACACACCACATATATATATATATATATATATATAATGTAAATATCGATAAGACACATTCCGTCACACGGTTTGATTCATTCATTGATGCATTGCTTGTTTAAATGGAGGCGCGCCGTGGTCACCCCGGCTTAATTTCTTCAAATAGACATGCACTTTGCGCTATCACCAGCTTGCCACGAACCACTCGTCATACTTGTTTCGCTCCTACGCAAAAGGACACGGCCACTTGCGGGGCCGATTGCACAGCCGCAGCTGGCACAAGCCGAACAACAACAACACCAGCAACAGCAACCGTAGTAAACACAACACACACACAAGGAC
>NW_008826804.1:0-4081 GCF_000691245.1 Trypanosoma grayi
CACTCACCTTCTCACCGCTGAGCCTGATGATTACCATCTCGATTCGACAGACAACAGATGATGCAGAAATTATCCGCAGAGAAGACTGAGCCATCGTTAACCCCGCATCCCCTTTCCTTCACACACCCCATCTACCCAAATGCACATGGCACACATGGCGTGCTCGTTTCTTGCCACGATTGGGCAGTCAGCTGCAGATTGAGTTCTCCTCCATGAACAGTTGCGGCGTTACCCCACTCGAAGATATTGGCAGCCACTCACCTTCTCACCGCTGAGCCTGATGATTACCATCTCGATTCGACAGACAACAGATGATGCAGAAATTATCCGCAGAGAAGACTGAATCAGCTGTTAGTTTTTCTTTACTCTCCTCTCTCCGTTTCTTTGACGTGATATGCGTACGCATACTGAAGTGGAACTGTTATTGGTACACGAGCGCGTACAACTGGAGCTGGCTTTGTGTAGCGCTGCCCTTCTTTCTCCCTCTATTGACGTAGCAGAGTAGTCCATCCGTGCCAAGGAAGGAGAAATAGGAGCTGAAGATAATGACGCACAGTTTTGCAAAGGGAAGCGCTACGTCTTTCAAGCAGAGAGTGGTCAACCTCTTTCAGATCTACAAACGCGATCTGTTCTTCTCCTTTGTGGCTCTGACGGCGCTTGGCATTGTGTTTCGCCGGGAGTTGATGGTGCACGGCGTGGTCGGCGCGCCAAGGCAGGTGGAGGTACTGCCCAAAGTAGGGCGCGAGTTTGGTAAGGGCAAGCACCGCAATAATAGTGCCGAAGACACATGAAATTAAGACTGAGTGGGAAGAACATGGAGAAAAAGCGAGCGAGCGAGTGATAGGGAAGGAACACAAAAGGATTTAGAACAAATGGTGTGTAGGGGCGTCAAGTGGGGAAGAGGCACCGATCGCGGTTACTACCATGTGGTTCTGTTCACCGCTCAAAACAAAAAAAAAAACTGTATTCAATCTTTGCCGGACCGCTTTGGTCTTCATCCTGTGAAGGTGTGTGTGTCTGTGTGGGGAGTGATCTTTATTTTTTGGTGCTGCTGCCGTTTCTCGTCCTATTCCACGCCTCTGCGGCGAAGATGTGAGCGTGAGTGGAAGAAGAAGGTAATCATCGGGTCGCAGGTATACACACATTGTCTCCATGTTCACATTTCTTGTGTACGTTGTTGTTATCTACGGCATCTTGGTTGCCCAGTGCCTTGCCTCTGGAGCATCGTATTCATTTCTTGCTTTTGCACTCACTCTCGTTGGGGTATTCTTTCTCGTGGGAGTGCGCCCCCAGGTTGAAGGTTTCATAGCGTTGGCAGGGATCGGAAAAGAAGTAACTCTCCACCATCAACATCGTCACCACTACCGCCGTCGTCGCTGTTGTCTGCCGCCACTTCTGTGTGGAGCAAGGAAGAAGCAGTGGGCGAGTAAGCGAGCGAGAGAGGGACTGGTGTGCTGCTGCAACGGCGGCCGTGACAGGAGAAAGGTGCAGATTGCGTGCACTGTACAAAGGGGGCTGACGAGGGCAGGTGAGGCGAGCCAACAATAAGAAGGAAAGAGAAAATAGAAGCAAAAAGACGAACGCAGACCAAAATAATTGAGGGTGAAGAGGTAGCCTTCCTCCTGAATAGGCTTTTAAAACGGCATTGCTGTGATGTACATGTCGGTGAGGAAACCACCACTTTCTTCCGCAAAAGGATCGGCAAAGCCCAACACGCTGCGCAAGAACGATGCAGGGACGGCGGAACACACTGTGCATGGTGTTGTGCCCTCTGTACCCAAGACCGTCCCCCCATGCAATTACGCACGTCGCAACAGTGGCAACCCATTAATGGGTAATTCACAGCGTGGGAGCGCCTTGCCGTACCAGACCACCAACACACTATTTTCGGGGAGTCTTCTGCATGGCAAACTGAGTGAGCCGACAAGAAATAGTACCAACCGCAACAACAGCAGCACTCACACTGGCGCCGTGCATGATAATGAGGGCAGCAGCGGCCCTGTGGTTAGTGNCAGCAGCACTCACACTGGCGCCGTGCATGATAATGAGGGCAGCAGCGGCCCTGTGGTTAGTGGCGAGGGACCGGGCAACGTTAATGGTCGTGGTATCGTAGGACGTCGACCGCCGATGAAGACCAGCTTTAAGCGCAACGCGAGCGACAACGTGGCTGCCGTTCTTGGCGGCTCTACGCTCATGAATGGTGATCGCTGGGGAAACGGTGGCACACGGAAGGTGTTCTCCGGCCCGCCGTCGACGCGTGCGCAGGCGAATCACGGCGGGGAGGCACTTCCGCAGCGGCCGCACCCACCGGGCAGCGGCGGCCCGAAGGTGGGCGTACGCCCCATTCAATTCGCTTTGAACGCCAATAGCACCCAGCGACTGACGCTGACGCCGATGCCACCGCGACCCGCCCTCGCGTTTACGCAGCCGCGGAACGGTATAGAAACAGTGCCACCATTGCAGCGTCAAACAAGTGAGCGACAACAGGAGCCTCTAGACCCGTTTGGAACCACACAGACACTTAACGGCGTGGGGACTCAACTTGCAACGGACACCGAAGGTGACAGCGGGCTGTGGGGCAAGAGTTCTTCGTCGCCTTTTGCGCTAGCTTCTGTGAAGCTGCAGCAATTGACCTCGCCGCGGATGCCTCCGTCGCCTAAGTTTGCGTCGGAGACCTCCATCGCGCCAGGGAGTCGCAGCAGTGTTCTCAGCAGAGTGGCGAGTGCTAGCAAGTTACCTGTTGGCGCTCCCAATGATACCACCGCTTCTGCAAACAAGAGTGGGCTCCAGTACGAGTTCCGCGTGGTAGCGAGCACAGGAAGGTCATTCAACTCCCCCATCAAGCTGGCATCTGGTGTGGGTAGCCTCCAGGGCCTGCGTCCCACCATGGAGGATGAGCACTTTGTTCGGTTTAATGCAGCGTCTGTTGCAGGGCAGTCAGTATCGCTGATGGGCATTCTTGATGGGCACTGCGGTCGCCGTGTGGCGGAACTGGCAGCGAGGCAAGTACCAGATAACTTTATTGCCCATTCAGCACTTGGTGAGAACAACGCGTTAGCTTTTGTGGAGTCCATCATACAGGCAGACCGGGCAATATTCCATGCGCTAGGCAAAGGCACGGTTGGTGGGCCCTGCCTTGGTTCTACCAGTAGTGGAGGTTCCACACTCATCGCCGCCGCTGTTCACGGGCGGATGTTGTATGTGGCATGTTTAGGTGATGCTCGTGCGGTGCTCTACGATGGTAGCACGACCATCCCAATGAGTGAGGATCATAAGCCTACCAATAGGAAGGAGCACACACGTATTCTTCAGTGTGGTGGCTTTGTGCAGTTTGGTAGGGTGTGCGGCATCCTTGCGGTGAGTCGCGCGTTAGGGGACTATGAATTCAAATTCAACGGCAATCGATTCATTGCGAATCGAGAACTGATGGTGTCAAACGTAGCGGATGTGCGTCAAATCAATTTGACAGATTCGAGCAAATTCCTCCTCATGGCATGTGATGGTTTGTGGGATGTTGTGGAGAATGAAGAGGCCACGCAGTTTGTGCGCGACTTTTTGAGCTACACACCGGATGTGGGCTCCTCGCCGGAGGCCACGAGGCGCGCTCTAAACAACTGCTGTCAGAAACTCGCCGAGTTCGCCGTGGATCGCGGCAGCACGGACAACGTGTCTGTGATGCTACTGTTCTTCCACAACGTCGCGGACGTTGTGGCGGGGTTTGATAAACCGGTAGGAGCCGCCACGGCATCTTCTCCCAGCCATACGGTGTCACCGCGGCTCAGCTGCCCGAGTAGGGGTCTCGCTGTTGGTGGTGTGGCGCTCGATGGAAGTGTGAACAATAGCAGCAACGGCGGCGTTTCAGGGTCAAAGCGCGCATCATTCAACACAAGCTCTTCGTGGTACGGTCGAAGCCGCTCAATGTGGTAATGAATGTGTCTGTGTGTGTGTGTGTGTGTAGATGGATGAGGTGGGGAAGAGTCTTAGCATCTGCCGTGGTGTGTGGCGGTGCCGCATTTTCCCGCTCTCACATCAGTGAACTATGCAGAATTCATTCTGTATATACATATATATATATATATAT
>NW_008826804.1:4146-4580 GCF_000691245.1 Trypanosoma grayi
GTGTGTGTGAGAGACTTGCATACGCCCGCTCTCAACTAGGCAGCAGTGTTTTGTTGTTCCAGGCTTTGGGTTTGTGTGTTTTTATTTGCACCTTGTTTTTTACCCTGTCTGGTTTCTTCACAGTCATTGCGACTGTACACGTGTGATGTAAACCAATGGCAACGAGTGTGGAGAAAATCGAAAGAGAGGGGTGAAAGAAAAGCAGGTGGGGCGGCCGCTCATCACCACCCTGTCGCTCATTTGTATACGTATAAATGTATATGTGGGTGTGTATCTGAAGGAGTGAATGTGCATGTGTACGTCTGTGGGCTCCCTCGCTTTGAGAGTATTTGGGTGGGACCGCTCAACCTGATTTCTTGTGTAAAGGTTGCATGATGATGTGTGGTAGTACTGCTTCTACTGCTCATGTCACCTACTGTTGAAGCGGCAAGAAA
>NW_008826805.1:0-4573 GCF_000691245.1 Trypanosoma grayi
TGTGCGTTGGGGCTGTCTGCTGTGCAGCGTGTCTCTTCTCTCCTCCCTGCAGACCCCAGCTGTTGAGGCGATATTGAATGATGGCGACGGTGCGCCGCTTTGTGTGGGTGCTGGCCGCTGCTCTGTGCTGCACGGCCTTGTGCGTGACTGGTGGTGGTGTCCCTGGGCTTCCCACAGATGTTGCGGCGGAGGAGTCGAGGGTAAGTGCACTTCTGGAATCCGTAACGAGAGCCAGCGATGCTGTGACGGATTCGACAAAAAGATTGAATGAGGCTGAGAAGGGAGTGGAGAAGGCCCAGGCATTATTTGCTAAAGCCAATGGCGAAGCAGAAGTGGAGAGAAAGAATCTGGAGAAGGCTGAGGCTGTGGTACTTGAGTTTGAGAGCGCACTGGGTGCGGCTGCTGAAGGAGTGAAGACTGAAGAGAAGAAGAAGGCCACAGCTGAGGAGGAAGTGCGGAGGGCTGATGAGAGGAAGAATGTTGCTCAGGGAAAATTGGATACCCAGAATGCGTTGGTCATGGATGCGCAGGCGAAAAGTCTCGTGGATACGAAGAATGCTGAAGCGGCGTTGAGCGAAGCCAAGAATGCAGCACAGGAGGCCCGCACCAAACTGGACGAAGCTGATGCTGCAGCGGAGAACGCGAAGAGGGAAAAAACAGCAGCGACAGGTGTAGCACGAAATGCCAACGGTGCCATAGAGCGCGCCCATACTGCAGCAGAGAGTGCCAGAGAGATCTTGAAGACGGTATCAAGTGCAACGGAGGTGTTTTTGCGTGTTGCTGGTGACGCGGAGAAGGCTGAAGGGAACGTCAAGGAGGCAGCGCTGGCGGCAGAGAAGGTGGCGGAGCTGGCTGATGCAGCAGCGGATGAATATTTCCGTTCATCGGGTGACACAATACCCGAAGAAAAAGTTGCCATCGTCCTGCAGTCTGCTGAAAATGCAAGGACGAAGATGACTGAGTCAGTTGATGTGGTTCACAATGCCAAAAGCGACGCTGAGAAAGGGATTGCAATGCTTAATGGATTCGAAGAAGCTGCCAATCGTGCACTTGAGAATGCTAGAGCGGCCGAGGCATTCTGCAGTGATGCGGAAAGAATTTCTGCAGAGGAAATGGCGAACGGTGCCAAGGGTGAAACAAAGAAGAAGGCTGCGGAGGCAGCGAAGCGGGCAAGAACAGCAGCGGATCTTCTCCTTATGACTCTGAATAATCTTGCGGAAGCAAGGGGCTATGCCACTACAGCAACGCGGGACGCTCAGATCGTAGTGCGCGACGCTGGGTATGTGAAAAGTAAAATTGAGAGGGTTATAGGCGATTTAAGAACTCAGCCGACTCAATACATGAAGGATGCAGCAAGTGGTGCTCTTCAGGCAGCAAAGGACGCTAGGAACCTGGAGAAACAAACACAAAAGCTGGCGTCGAGTGGTAAGGACGCATCAGGGAAGACTTCTTTGGCGGCTGCACATGCTGGAAAAACAGCAACTGCCTTAGTCGAGGCGAAGACATTTGCTGAAGAGGTGAATCAGCATGCTGGGGTGATAAAAGCAGCGGCTGCAGCTGCGCTTGCAGATGCTGAAAGGCAGAAGCAAGTCGCCACTGAAGCACTGAGTAAAGCCGAAAAGGACAAGGCAAGCGCTTCGGCGGCGCTGGAGACGGCGACGGAACAGGAGGCTGCTGCTAAGACTGCGCTGCAGGAGGCCCAAGAGGAAAACAAAGCCGCGCAGGATGAACTGGAAAAGGCCCAAAGCAACAGGGACTCTGCCGTGACGGCGTTGGATACAGCCACGCAAAAGAAGACTGCCGCTGAGCGGGAGCTGCAAGAGGCACAGAAGAAGACGGTGGCCGCTGAACAGGCGTTGGCAACAGCCGTGAGAGGGAGGTCCGCTGCTGCTGAAGCACTGGCAGCATCGAAGGAACGGAAAACAGCCGCTGAGCGAGCGCTGGCAGCAGCAGTGAAAGAGAGGAAAACTGCTGAAAAAGCCCTGAGGGAAGCCGAAGAAGAAAAAGAAGCTGCCGAAAAAACACAGAAAGAGGCACAGGAGAGGGAAGTGGTGACTGAACAGGCGCTGGCAACGGCGGAGGAGAAGGAACGACGGCGTGTCTCCGTTGATGCCCCGAAGCAGCTGCAGCAGATGAAGCCTCCTGCCCCTACTCCCGATCCTGTCTCCACGCCTGGGATGGCTAGCGATACCTCCACTAATGCGGTTGACGGTCTCCCCGCTGCTCCTTCACATGGCGCACCACAGGCGAGGCTTGAGGGTCCCTTGGCCTCTCCGGTGGAGCAGTTGAATGAAAGTGCCGCCGGTGCTTCTGCTGCTGCTTCTGTGCCGACACGTGATGAGGACCGATCTCGACCGGGAGCTTCGATGAGTGCCCAGCCGGGGACGGAGCCGGTGCAGGCTACAGACAGCGCTGATGAGAGTGCCGTGGAGCAAGCAGAGTCAGTGATGGAACCTGCAGTGCCTGCACGTGTTACGGATGTGCAGGAGGGGCAACCAGTTGTAGGTGGCGTGGTTCCCGCCCCTGCGGGTGCACTGAAGAGCGACTTGGGCGGGATGCTGCAGGAGGCCGGCGGCCTGGACAGCAGCGACAACCCTGTGTGGCTTCGCACACCGCTGCTGCTGCTGCTGCTGCTTCTGGGTGCCGTGGCCTGTCTGGGAGCGTACTGAGCGGGGAGCGCACGGTGAGATGATGCTCCCCACTTAATTGTGTGCGCTCTAAACGGTGGGGCACACCTGTGTGGTATAATTGTTTTGCTTTCGTTTCCTTGCTGCCCCACTGTGGGCCTGGCGCCGCTCCATTAAACCTCGACGGTACATTCACTGTGCTCGATACCGTCGTTGGGAGGCGTCACTCCCCCTGTTTCTCTTGCGTGGGCGTTGCTTGGCGCATGACTGTGTGCCGTCCACTATGCCGCTCCCTCTTTAAATGATTCTTTTATATGCTTTGCACACACTTTTGCCTTCTGCCCCCTTGCTGTGTGTGGGTCCCGCACACGAGACGCATAGAGACAGGCTCGCTTGCTTGCGGCCATGCGTGTGCACATTCGCACGGGGAGCCACCACGACTGCGTGGATTATCTTTTCTGTTAAACATGGGATTGGTGGGGATTTGTTTCCTGCAGGGTCTGTGCTTTCCCCACCAACCGGTTTCTTCCTTAATTTGCTGTTTATAATTTGTGCGGATCATCGTGTGTGGTGCGCAGACTGAGCTGCTGCTTCTCTCCCCTCCATTCCGCGCGTACTACCCCTTTTGTGTGTCTCTTTTCTCCTCCCTGCAGACCCCAGCTGCTGAAGCGATATTGAATGATGGCGACGGTGCGCCGCGTTGTGTGGGTGCTGGCCGCTGCTCTGTGCTGCACGACCCTGGGCGTGACGGCTGCTGCTGAGAGCGCTGTGCTTCCCGCTGTTGGTACTAGGGAGGCAGCGCAGGCGAAGGTGGAGGCCTTTGCTAAAGATGTGTCAAAAGCCGGGGATGTACTGCGCCTTGCTGAGGAGGCTTATTCCAGAGCTGGAGAGGCAAAGAGTATGGTCGATAATTTCGTGCAGAAGGCGACCAAAGCAAAGAAGAATGCCGAAACAGCAGAGAGTATGGTAAAGGAGACAGTGACAAGTATTACCAAAGGAGAGAGTGAACTGAAGAAGGTTGCGGAGTTGAATATTGCTTCAGGTCAGGCAGTGCCATTTGATGTGAAGGATCTCACGGCTGGTGCTGAGGATGCAAAAACTGCGGTGGAAAAGGCCACGAGTGCTGCGGGAAATGCCACTGAGGCGAAGAAGTTACTCGTGGAGGCGATGGACCATGCAAAGAAAGTACTGGACCGCGCAAAGAAGTTGAAGGAACTGCCAGCAGAAGCAAATCCGAAGAGCGCCCTGGATTTTTTGAACGGCATCCAGGAGGCGAAAAAAATAGTTGTTGCAACGCCGCCGAAACCCCCTGCAGTAAAAGTGACATTTGAGAATGAAAACTTTGTTGCTGTACTTCTTGTTCTAAGTGGCCAAATGGCTGTGGAGCAGATTGAGCAGGCACTGACGAGTATCAATAAAGCAGTAACTCATGCTTCAGACGCTAAAGATAATGCTGCCAACGCAGAAAAGTCTTTGAAAACCCTTGTGAACACAGAAGGAAAAGTAACCATAACCGAGGAGGGCAAGCAGTTTGCGAAAAAGGCAAATAAAGCTGCCGGAGGTGCAATGACGAACGCAAAGACAGCAGAAACGAGTGCTAACCAAGCCGTTCAGAGTATTGATAATGCAGTGACAGCAGCCGAGCAGGTGAAGAAACATTCAGACACAGCGTTAGACCCCGCTAAAGCGGCAGTCGACGCGGCTAAGAAAGCGAAGGCCAAGGCGGATGCTGCGCTGGCCGATGCAAGGAAAGAGTTGAAGAAATTCCCCAAGAAAGTGGAGAAGCCTGAGACGCAGCTACCCAAGGCGGAGGAACCGTCCACTGACCACAAATCCAGCCAGGCAGAAGTCACTGGACCCCTGCCGACGGACCAACCTGCCAAGACGCAGGAAAAAGTCAGTGGGACTGCAGGCGGATCTAACATTGGGGTGAAAGACGGCAGCGA
>NW_008826806.1:0-4566 GCF_000691245.1 Trypanosoma grayi
AGGGAGAAGGGCAAATGTGTGCAGGAAACCACCTGTGTGTTTAATGATGATGAAGCCAGTAAGAATGCATATCAGAAATATGTGCAACAACGTCGAAACTCACTAAGACAACTGTATGTCCAGAAAGAGGGAGAAAAAAAAAATGCACTGCAATGATCAGCTAGGGACTCGTCCAGGCCTCTTTCGTAAACCAGCCAGCACCACTGAAGAACAGCTGTGATACCGTTGTCCAAAAATCCCAAGGTGGTTCTTCAGTTGAAGTTTTCTTTTCGCTTTCATCATCCGGCGGCGCGGTTGCCACTGGTGCCGGTGTCACATCATTATTGGTGGAAATGCCTTCAGGCGCAGAAGCAGCGACGAAGTCATTGGCAGAAATAAAAATAAATGAGCTGCAAGATCCCTCGGAGTGATTCGTACAGGATGAGCCCCTTCTTGACGCCGAAGAGGGTTCTATTGGGCTTTCTTCCTCTTCCTCCTCGTCGAGCGGAATGAAGATGAGTTGGTCCACGTTATGGACCGCGGACAGTTTGTCCCCATGCGTCTCCGATACACAAGAGTAAAACGCCACCCGCTCCGGCTCGACCCGCCCACTCGACACGGCGGAGAATCGCATCCTACTTCTATTCGATACTCCGCGTGGCACAGCGGTACCTGCATCAACAGCAGAAGCAGTAGCCTCAGTGACGGTTCCGGTTTCTCTGCAGAGCCACGGATGATTCTTCACCACCTGCCATTCTGCGCGTCTCGCCGGGTCAGGCTGGAGCATGGACTGCAGCAAATGCAACAGCTCCTCTGCCCCTGGCTCGCAGAGGCCCCTGTCGTGTTGCAACGTAGTCTGAACGTTGGCCTGTGCCGCCATCAGCTCTTCAACGGACCGCACAGAACCAAACAAGTAGCGCCCGCGCACCATCGAATATAAGATGAGTCCCGCGGCCCACACCTCCGCCCTGCTGCGACAGTACGAAGCGGGGCCCTCAGCGTCACTGGTCGTGACAGCACGCGTCGAGAGCACAAACTGATGCAGACGCTCTGGTGACAAGAACGCCGGCGAGCCAACCGCGCTTGTCTTCCCGCTGCGCAGCGAACTCAAGGGAGTTCGGCGCGCAAAGCCAAAGTCGGACAGCTTAATCGAAGCCTCCGACACATCAGGCGACGTCAACAAGATGTTATCGGGCTTGAGGTCGCGGTGCCACAGCTTCATTGTCTCAAGAAATAGCAATGCATCCAGGAGTTGACTGAATAGCCGTCGGGCGACGGCGACGGGGATGGTGACTGATGCAGCCTCACTCGTCACATTGCAGCCGCTGCCCCTCCTCTTTTTCCTCCTTGCCCCGTTATTTGTGCTGTCATCGTCAGAGCCCTCACTCTCTGGTGGGGCGGTGGCGTGTCGAGCAGTGGTTGCGCCACGCAGGTAGTCCCCCAGCGATCCGCCGCGGCAGTACTCCAGCAGCAGGCCGCGCGGGATGCGATCTCCCTCCAAGTAGCCGAACACCGCGACGATGTGCGGGTGTGTGCCGTGTGATGTGATACGGCGCAGCTCCACCGCCTCCACAATGGCGGGGACCTCGCAGCCTGGTTTGGCGAGCTTCAGCACCGCGAGATTGTCCTCCTCGCTGGTTGGGGCTACCACGTCCTGTTGTTTCAGCTGCACAAGAAACACCTCCGCACACGCCCCCTCGGCGATCTTGCGCAGCACTGTGAAGTTCATTGCGTCTCCGTGAGGAAGAATATGGGGAGGATGGTGACAGCGACGCAAGCGTTCCTCCTGCGCTGCAGGCCTCTGCTCCCCCGTCTTGATCAAACGCCAGGGGTGGATGGGCGGCGGTCTTTCTCCGCAAAGAGACAAAGGAAAACAAAAACAAAAAACGGCGAATTGCACCACCAACACAACAGGCTGTGAGGAGAGAGAGAGAGAGGGAGGCTGTGTGATCCGTTTGGTTATTTTTTTTTGTGGTTTTCCAACAGCACTGGCTGGCAGGAAAAAGAAAGGAACAGAAACAGCACAACATCTTGAGCGGTGGCTGTGAAGAAACAAAGAAACTCCATGCAAACGAAAACAAAAAAGAATGAGCAAATAAAAAAAAAAAGCTTGCACCTATTATGCGTGTCACGCTGGGCAATAGCAAACCGTGCAGGGTTGAAGAATGGGACGGAAACAGCAAATGGAAGTTGCTTTCATTTTTTTTTTTCCTTTTTTGGTTTCTTCTCTCACATCAACCATCGTAGCATCCACAAAACGGCCATAGGGGTGAAGGGTGAGGGGAATGAACTAAATAGCCGTGAAGCTCTGGTAATACGCGTCTGCATGCCCGGCACGCGCGCACCCCACCACACGCCTTTCCCCTACCCGAGGCTCGCCTACTTCACGATGAATTGGCAGTAGAATCTCTCCACCTTGTAGAGCAGGGCCTCCACTGTGCGCCGGTCGGCCTCATCGGTGAGTGGGACAAGCGGCACTGTCAGCACCTGCACTGACCCGCTCTCCTCCATCACAGCCTCCGTCACCTCCCCTGTAGTGGCAGGAGCAGCAGCCGCAGCAAGGGGGACCGCGAACGCAGGTCGCTGCACGACCACCTGCTGCAGCAGCAGGCGCAGAAGCGACATGGCATACTCATACATGTGCTTCACCCGACATCGCCCGCGCTGCGACGGTGCTTCCTCCTCCTCCATGAAGCTGAACTGTTCATTATTGTTGTAGAGCAAGAGCTCCTCCGATGCGGCCGCGCGAATAAGAGAGACGGCACGCTGAAAGATAAGCATCTGCGCAGTGGGGTACGTCGACTGCGACGACCTCGGCGACGGCTGCGAGAAGGATTCACCTGATGCCTCCGTTCCCGCGATGCTCGTCGTTGAGAACCTCATCGCCGTAGCCCCAAGACGACGTCTCCCTGTGGATGCGGGCACATTCCGCTTCAGCCGCTGCGCCGTTTCCTGAATGTACAACTCGATCATCTGAATATCATCTGGGAGGCTGCCGTGTTGAGTGGCCCATACGCTCGGTGTCACACAACCCATCGAATCGGCCCACGCCGTGGCGTCAGCTGTCGGATTCTCCTCCATTAGTACTGCCTTCATCGCTACACGAAACATTTCCCATGCGTACGATAGGAGTATGAGGCCGCGACCGGGGTCAATCTCCTCCTCTATGGCATTGCACCGTAGCACGCAAATGTACTCGCGGAGGGCTTGATAAAACAGCTGTCGCCGCTGCGTGGCACTCCAGCTTTTCGTTTGGCCTTGATTAAGACCGAACTCCACGTCATCTTCAGCGGAGAGAAGCTGCTTATATCCGCCACCGACCGCTGATCCTGATCCTACTTCTGGCACTACAGGTGCTGATGCAGTCATGGATTCTGCGCTTACAAACGCTGCTGATATAGTTTTCGATCCCCCTGGCATGTCAGCAGCTGATGTTGGTTCCACGGTTTGCTCTTCAACAGCAGGGAGATCCATTGTTGTATTACACGTCTCCTTGAGCAAAAACCACGGATGGGCTTTCACCTGTTCAATGGTATAGCGGGTGGTCGCGTTCGCGTCCAGCATATGCCGCATCAAATCGTAGCACTCGTGCGAAAGGGGTCTCGTCTCCGCATTTTGCTGCTGAGAGCAATGTGCATTGGTCACATTCGTATTGGATTGTGCATCGCCAGTGTTTTCGGTCATCTCCAGTTCTTCAGCGCGGGTGATAGTGTTTAGCAGCTCCTCTGGTGTGCGCACAGAGGAGGTTGGGCACAAGTATGGGTGTCTAGCAAATAGTAGTTCATACATGATGACACCAGCCGCCCATACCTCCGCCTGAAAGTCGTAGAAGTCACGTGAGAGGCGCTCTGGAGACATGTATGCTACTGTCCCAACGGTGGACTGAAAAAGTCCACCAAAGTTGGTGCCGTCGAGCGCGTCATCGCCGTTGCCGCTGCAGCTCTTAGCCATACCCCAGTCGGCCACCTTCACAACTGCCTCGTCGATATTGGAGCTTGTCAGCAGGATGTTCGCCGGTTTTAGATCTCGGTGCATCACGCCGTTTTGCTTCAGAACGCACAGACATTCGACGAGCTGTCGCATAATGTGGCGTGCCTGCTGTTCAGAAAGCGGGTCGTGCCGCACGAGGAACTCCTTCAGGTCGCCGCCACGGCAGAGTTCCAAGACGTGCATCAACCAGACCTTACCGCCCCCCCGCTTGCGGAAAGTGTCCAGCAGGCGGAGAATGTTTGGGTGGTGAAGTCGCTGCAAGCGGCCAAGCTCCCGTGACTCGATCTGCAGTTTCGCCATCTTCGCCACCGGCCCATTCACCACCTTCACAGCGAGTTCGTAGTCCTCCGTCTTGTGGCGGCCACGGTAGACGGTGCCGAACCTCCCCTTCCCAATGATATCTTCCTTGCTCACTATATAGTCGCCGAGATCCCACGAGGACGCGGCATGAGCACCCTGCTGCGACTTCTTGGTCTGTTGCTGCTGCTGCTGTTGCTTCGTTTGCTCCTCTCTATTGAAAGGGATCTCTTCCCCATGGGGGATGTGTGGGCCCCCGCTTCCCTCTTCATCGCAGTGCATCTATTTCACTCTTCACTG
>NW_008826807.1:0-4558 GCF_000691245.1 Trypanosoma grayi
AGGCCACAGCAACCAGGGGTTGTATCAAGCATGACGCTGCGCCGTGTGGTGCTTTGCGTGTGGGTCCTCGTGCTTTGCTGGTGCAGCACGCCCCTCTGCGTGACGGCTGCGGCGGGAGCTGTGGCCCTTAGTACGGCCTGCCTTGCCGGCTGCCGGAGTTCATGCCGAATGCCGACCTCAGCCTCCGCTCTCAGCAACACTTCAACGCTGTCCACATCTTCAGTGAAGTTGCTAAGCGCCGCCTTTGCGTGCCCCACTGCATTGGTAGTCTCGGCCACTGCTTCTTTTGCATCCTTCACCACCATCCGAGCAAACTCCCTCACAACATCGTGTTTATTTTTTTTCTTTCCGTTGGGATTTGTTTTTTCTGACGACGCGCTTCGACAGCGATGAGGTGAACCTCTCCGTTCAAAGGAGGTTCAACGCCACCGTTGTGCCCACGTAGACACCAGCGGCGTGGTGCCCTCGCGTGTGTCAACGCCCTGGCAGCTGTTGTCGTGTGAGAAATGAAGCCGCCCGCACCGGCTTCACCAACAGATGGGCCGGCCGCACCGCCACCTTGGCGTTCCCGGCGGCAGTGCTGCCTGGGTGCACCTTCGTCCTTCCTCTGCCCATTGCCGCGCAGCGGCAAACACGGCTAGGCCTGGCGCATCACCACATTACTGATGCTAGACACTTCCACATGCCTGCAGAGTGAATGAAGACACACACAGATGATCGCAGTCAAACACAACGGGGGGAGACGGCAGAGAAGAAGCGAAGCGCAACGTGCATCATTGAGCATCCCAGAGTGAGAACAGAGACAAACTGCGAAAAAAACATTAGTGGCAGAGCACAACAAGCCACACAAAAACAAACCCCCAACAACCCCAAATGAAAAAAGATGAAAAAATGTGGCAGCCAAAACGCCTATTTGAAAGTGTGGCTGTGTTGTTAAACAGTTGCCTCCTGGTGTCCCTCTGTGCTCTCGGTGGGGTGCAGCGAGAGGCGGTGCGGCCCTCCACACCACGTCGCAGCGCAGCGCACAGACACAAGCGCGGAGGGAAGCAGCGGGCACACGCCCCGAGTGCACTCCGCAAGCCTTGAGAGGGGCGGACAGCACAGGGGGAGCAGCAGCAATAACACAAAGCCCAATCTGTGTGTTGCCGGAGACTCGCCGGAAGGATAAGAGACAACTGGTGGGCAACACACACTCGTGTGCGGAGCAAAGCCCCAAAGCAAGAAAATGAAAAAGACGCCCTCACTTCGACGAGACCAAGCACAGTGGTTGCACCGTCGAGAATTAAGGGGCACGGCGAAAAATAAGTGAATCAACAATACAGTGAAAACGATAACACATTAAAAGGAGGTGAATTAACATTGAGAGGCCCACACATTTGTGGGATAACTTGCGGCTCATGCACACACCGCTCAATACTGGGAGAGGCACACCAGCAGTGCGAGCAGCACCAGTGGGACACACAGCTGGGCCGAGCCGCTGACCCCATCCATGTTAGTCTTGCCGGGCACCTCATCGCCGTTGCTGTTGGTGGTGTCGGATTTGGGCCGTGGAGAAGCGGCAGCTGCCACCGTGGCCAACGCTTCGGATTCAGATGGTTGCTCCGCAGAAGTGTCCAAAGCACCAGGCACTGCAGTGGAGGCGGCAGTGAGGGGTTCTTTTGCTGCTGGAAGTGTCGACTTGTTCGTAGGCTCTTCATCAGCAGCACTGACGTCTGGCGTAGTCTGTGGTGTTGACGTCCGATGGGTTTGTGTGGAGGTGTCAGAACTTACGCCTGTTAGGGCCTGTGGGTTGTCTTTTGAATCAGACGACGATGTGCTTCTTTGTGTCGAAAGCTTTTCCTCCGTACTTTTGAAGTGCTCAGATATCATTTCCGATGGGTTTGCTGGGAGCTGTCCCTCTCCCTCTCTTGCAGCCAACGTCCTTTGTTCATCAGTCGGCAACTGAGAATTCACTTGCCTTGGTCCAGAGGGTTCCAAAGAGGCGCGTACATCAGTTTTCTTCTCAACTACAAGGTGTTCCTCTTTTGCTGGGTGTTGTAAATCATTATTTTGCACATGCACATCATCTGGGGCTTTGACCTCAGGCTCTGTTTCCTTTTCAACTTCTGGAGGGCACTGCGAAGAGCTTGGGTCTGTCCTCTCTTGCCCTGGTTCTTCAGTACATTTTGTGTGCCCTTGACCTCCCTCTTGGAGAGTATTCGACCTCGGTACAGCCGCCACTGCTAGATTCACTTTCCTTGATTGACTTGCTGTCTGTTGCATTGCAGCCTGAGGACCAGGAGTGGACCCTCCTAACACTTTTGATGAGGGACGGCGTGGCGGTGGTGCATATATATTGTCCTCCGGAGTGTGTAAGGGGTCATCAAGGGTCACAACTCGGACGCAATCCTCCGGCGGGTTTGCGGTCGACATGCATTCTGTAAGATCGTCACTGTAAGTAACTTGTTCACCCACGATACCCGCACTGAGTGCGACAGCTCCTGCACCTGTGAGTCTTGGGTGACTTGTAGACCGACGGAAATACGAAGCCCTCACCTCCTGCTGCGCTGCCGGGCCACCACTCACTGCGGCCGCCCTCCTTGCACGGCTGTCAGCGGCAGCGGCCACGCACCCACACGCGCAACACAACGAGAGGTCCAGCAGAAGAAACACGAGGCGCACCATCATCATCAACACGCACTGAGCTGATGGGGCATGCGCAAAGAAGAAGACCACAGAGCAGATAACGCACAGACAGAGAGAGACACAGTCAGGAGTGGCACTCCACCAGCACACCGGCATATCACACAATGCGTCCAACATGCGCCACAGCGCACCAAGCAAGAGGAGAATCATGTAATTAAAATAAAAGATATTTAAGAGATGAAGCACACTCCCTCGAAAAGCAAAGCCCTCTTATAAACAAAGAAATGATACTGTCCTCACCGACATAATGGAGCCCAATGAATAATGTCGAGAGTCTCATGGGACGACCTTAGTCCCACAGCAGTAGTGAAGCAATGAAATGAAATGTAGTCTTACCATGTGGAGTGGTGCCTTGCCGACTGTAACCCCTTCGGTGGGATCGTCGTTTCGCCGCCACACCCACGACTCAGAAAACCGAGCAGCCAATCAATGCACCCAACAGCAACAGCAGTGACGGCGCACACATCCACCCTGCGCTGCCGCTGCCGTCTGTGCCGCCACTCTCACCCATCGCGGCACTCACAACGCTGCTCGGTGGAAGCAGCGGAGACTCAGGCGCATCGCTGGCTGGAGAGGATGTCTCCCCAGTGTGTTCATCAGACGTTGCGGTGGCTTCAGTGGGCTCGGTTAAAGAAAGACCATTAGGCACGACGGCTGCCTCTGAATCACCGGCTGGCGGGGCTTGTGCATCGGCTGCGTTGGGTGCATCTGCAGGGGGAAGTGTTCGGGTGTTGTCCTTTCCTTCTGCCGGTGTTTGAGAAGCGGCTGCAAGAGGAGTATTGTTAGGTACTTCCACTTCTTTCTTACCTTCTGGTATCACTTGGCGCTGTTCTACAGCACGTGGTTCATTTGGTAAATCAGGAGAAGCAGCACCTTCTTTATTTGCCTGATTTACTGCGACGGTAGGAGGCTCCTCGATGCCCTGTCTGTCTTGCTGCAGTGGTGCATGAACGTTTTTCTGAGAGCTGTGTTGGGGCACACTTCGATTTTTAGGTAGTTTCCTAACTTTTTGAGCAGCACCTTCCGCGGCTTCTGCAGCCTCCACCATTTTTCCAGCGGCTTCAGCCGCCTTTTCAGCTTTCTGAGACGCAGTTGTGGCTTTTTGCGCTGCAGCTTTAGCTTTTTCCAGCGCCTCATCGGCGTGTAGTCCTGCCGCCTGAGCGTCCTTCTTTACATTCTCTTTATTTCTTTCTGTACGACCCGCACCACTGCTATCTGTTATGCCCGCTATCATACGAGCATCATTCACCACCTGCTTGGCGTGCCACTCTGCAGTCTTTGCGTTCTCCTGAGCAGCCGTCGCTTCACTCAAAGAAGAAGTTGCATTGCTCGCCGCGCCATCAAGTCCAGCCTCACTCGTTTCTGCGAGTGTCAATAAATCTTTTACTTGCTGTGGGACTGAACCTTCCCATAACTTTATTGCTTCCTTAACATAATTTGTGATCATCGAGGTCGTCGGAAGCGCTTCCTGTGCTGCATTCTTTGTCTCTTGGGACAATCCTGCCGCCGTACTAAGGAGATCCTTTGCCTTCTGAGAAGTTGACGCAGCAGTCCCCGCTTTTTCTTGAACTTTAACAGCCTTGTTGTGATCAACGCCAGCTAGAACTTCATTTTGAAGCCCAACAGCCTCACTTTGCGCAGTCTTTGCGGCTTTTAACGCCTGTTCTGAAGCTTTCTTAGCACCATCAGCCTTCTTGTAGACAGCCACCGCAGTTTCTTCTGCACCCCCTGCAGCTTGCTTTACAGTTCTGAGAGCTTTTATCACTTCATCCATGCTGCTTGTTGGCGCCCCAACAGCCGGCACAATCCCGCACAGCAGCAGGAGGGCAACAACGAACAGCACGTGGCGCACCGCCAGCATGATACTGCAGTC
>NW_008826808.1:0-2920 GCF_000691245.1 Trypanosoma grayi
GTTGAACGTGGTCATGTAGTACTCGGCATTGGCCGATGCCGTGCACACGCAGAGTCTGTAGGTCATCTTCTGGGATACGCAGATGTGAGTAGGAACACGAGTCTGGATTGCTGAATCGATTGCTTGACTAAAACGGTGGCAAGAGCGGGAAGAAGAGAGAGAGAGAGAGAGAGAGAGAGAGGTGTGAGAGAAAAATGTCTTAGGTGTCTTGAAGTTACGGACAGGCTGGGGGTCAAATATATATATGTTTTTGGGGAATAATTGGCTTTGGTGTTGAAATGTTGGGTGATATCTAAGTACATCGTGGAATTCTTTCGTGTCCACGCTTTTTTTGTTTCGGTTTATGCCGTATGTGGTACATTCTTTCGTGGGCGAGTTGCGTAGGCGCAAGGGGAGATTGTCTACTCCTCATACTGTTCCCGTAGGCGTGTTCTCTGCATCGGGTTATCCTTGTACGCCATGAATTGCCCCCAGCAGTTGGTGCTGGTCGCGGGGTACTCGTCGATATTGTCCGTGACGTACAGCCCCGTTGCGTCAAGTGTGACATTTTTGGTTGTCAGAAATCGTTCCTTTTCCTGCACTCGCCCAATGGGTGGGATTGTTGGAGTCTTGTATGCTCCACTACGCGTACTTTCCATGAAACCGTCCTCTGACTTTAAGGTGGATGCCACGCTGTATGACGAGGGCGCCGCGGCAATACTCTTTCCAAAAGATAGTCGTTTTTGGCGTGGTTCCGTCTTTGCAGAGAGACCCATTGTGCGACGCAATGCGTCAGTTTTTTCACGCCGCTGTGATGTGCCTTCCTTGTCAAGGATATCTTTGAGTGTCATGGTGGCGGCTGCGCTGGTTGGGTCCGTGTAGCTGAGCTCGTGTACCGTAAACTGATGTTTTGGAGGCGCTTTAATATCACCTTGATAGAACAGCAGTTCGGCCGGTGCCTCTGAGCAGAAGCAGCCAGGCGGTTTAGCGGCGAACAGTTCCTCATCGTTAGCGGGGCCTTTGTACGACCCTTTGTAGGTCGTGATGTTCTCTAATGGCTGCTTTGCCGGATCTTTGAGGCCGAATGACGTGCGTTCCTCCTGCCAGTTGCCCAGCAGCGTGGCGCAGTGGTACTCGGACTTGTGCCCACTTGGACCAATCAGGCGAATGCGTAGGCGTGGATTCTGTGGCATGTGCGACAGGGGCACCACACGGACTATTTATATATATATATATTTCGTCCTACAAAGCAAATAGTTGCAAGTGAGGGAGAATAGGAAGATCCCAGCGCACTCATTACAGAGAGAATCATAAACAGTAAAACAAAAAAAAATATCAGCGAAACAGTCAATGGCTCCATGAAGGAGCACTACAGATTCCAATATCCCGCCGTTCTTCTAACTTTCTTTTTTTTCTCTTTGTGTGTGTTTCTTCTCGTATTACAGTACCGCCTATAATTGGGTGTACGAATGAAGGTAAAAACAAAAACGTTTTCTTTTTCTTTCCTTTGCCTTCACCGTCGGCACTGCAGAAACGGAGAAAAGGCCTTTGCAAACAACTTATCTTCACCACCGTGTGTCGATGCACATGAGTGTGTGCATTCGTGTATGGTCAGCGTCAAAACAATACGATGCGCCACCATCGAGCCAATCTACCACACCATCAAACATCTCCGCTTCCTCTGTGCCCTCCACCTTGGATTGCTGCGCCTTCGCGTGGTTGAAGCGGTCCAGGTCGCCGTTGACGCTCTCGAGGAGCTGCAAATCCTCCTCCGACGCCAGTGCCTTGTTGAACAACTGGCGTCCTTTGCGGCGCTCCACTCGGCAGAGCGTCAGTCGATAGTTCCCGCTCGTCCCTGCGAGAAAGCCGTAGGGCAAGGCGACGCCCAGCGAACTCGAGAAAAAGAGCGGCCGCCGCTGGTCCCACTGCAGCTGCTCCTCCACGCTGGTGATGGGAGTTCCACGANGCCCAGCGAACTCGAGAAAAAGAGCGGCCGCCGCTGGTCCCACTGCAGCTGCTCCTCCACGCTGGTGATGGGAGTTCCACGAAACAGCAGCATTGAGTGCCATTCCCCATCTTCGAGAGGGGGCGGTGCGTACACACGCACACATGTTACCTCGAAACGTGACGAGGATGTCTTCCGAAGCTCCGTTTCGCGTATTTGCTCCAACACACCATCAACGAGGTGCCGCGGGGTGCCGCTCTGCTCACACACCTCCCTCACAGTAGGGGAGGCGGCAGATAGACTCGAAAACACACCAAGGGGCTTAAGGGAGAGAAGCGCATGACGTCGAAGAGTCATTGTGAGCAACATTAAAGCTGAAGTGCATCCAACCCGAGTTGCCCAACGCATGCGATGCGAAAAGACGACTTCCCTCTCCCCGTCCTTTACGCAGCCATAGTAAGAATGAGAGAACAGAATTGAGGAACAAACAAACAAACAAACAAAAAACAGTGATTGAGGCACACGAAGAAACGAAAAAAAAAAAGAAAAAAAAACAAAAAAAAAAAAAAAAAAAAGAAAACTGGATACCTCACTTTGAATATCCCGCTCACCCCACTCCCCTTCTCTCTCTCTTTATTCAATACTGACAAAATGTTTTGTTAGAATGACGGTTATGACAACTTCAAATTACAGCAACATGACAGAAACAAAATTACCGTGAGTGTGTGTGTGATTGCATATCTTTCTGCTCTGCGAGCCTGTGGTAATAGACGTCGTTGAAACGGTTGCGAACTGCGATAGTGGTGGTAATGTTATTTTCCCCATTGTTTTCTGTTACACTGGGGGACTTTCGAGTGGGGTCCGTTGGAGAAGGTCTAACTTTGCTGTCGGACCCGCCCCCTAATTCCCTCCACGCGGCGGAGTATGGAGGTGGTGGGGCCTGGAGATTTTCCCGTTGCTTTGTTTGAATATTCATTTGGAGAAACGATTATGAAT
>NW_008826808.1:2960-4556 GCF_000691245.1 Trypanosoma grayi
CACTCGTTCATTTTCGAAGTGTAGAAGTGATATATACGACGGCATCAGACAAGTATTATGCTTTTTTTAGGGGGAAAACAAGGTGATGAATCGGAAAAATGTTGGGGCGGTGGAAGAGGAAACTATGTTTGTTCATTGTGTCCTCTTCGCTCCTCTCCCCTGCCCTCGTTAAAATCACTGTGGAGTGAAGGGATACAGCCGTATGATTGAGGACAATAATGTTTGTGGTGAAGGTGGTGTGCTCTTTATTTTGTTGATTTTTTTGTTTTGCCTGTCTTGCCTGCGCTGAACGACCAGTGTCGTGCTGTTTGAGAGAAATGTGCGTTTTGCGTGGTGCGGTGTATACGATTATTGCAGAAAGGCAGATTTTTTTTTTGTTTGCAGCCATAACTTGTGTTATGACGGCTTCCTTAGGGTCTGTTCTTGGGTTGCCGGTGTGTAAACGGTGGCACCCCTTTACCTTCTTCGTGTTTTGTCGTTGTCACTTGTTCTGGCTGCTGGCAGTTGTTTCTGGTTTTGTGGTGGCCCCTCTTTCACTTGTGCTACTTTTTATTGTCCACTAGGTGTTGAAGTAACGTTTCGTTGTCTCTGCACTCAANTTTTTTTTTTTTTTTGAATTTTTTTTTTTTGGTTTGGGGTGTTGGGCGGGCGGTTGAAGGGAATGTCTGTCGAAAGGGTGTCAAACTAATTTGTTGGGTTCTATGACCTTTTTTTTTCTTGGCTTGGCTTTTTTGTCTCGTTTGAAGCATTCGAGTAGAATTCAGGAAATGTTTGTTTCTTGATGCCACCAACAGTCGCAAGTATTATGATGCCGGTACTTGTGTATATCTCTGAACCAATAGCGCGTGGCGAGTGATCGGATTGCGGATCTGACATGCCATCATGCGCTACGCCAGTTACAGTTAAGTGTGGGAGTGGGAATTGTTCTAGCCATTGTGAGGGGTATTTCATGCCAACACCTTCGTGCCTTGTCATGAAAGGCCAACTCAGCACAAGACCTTTGACCAATTCGGCAATTTTGAACGGGATGGCGGGTTGTCGTATACCTTCATGCCCAGGTGTTGAGCATAATTGCTTGGTTCCATTTCTGAACACGGCGAGAGATGTTGGACGCGGGAGAGCCCCCTGGCGATACATCGTGAAAACCTCATGATTATGCTCTGAGACAGGCTGAACTTGTTAAACGTTTCGCTGTGATTAGTCAGCAAACTGAAGCTGCCCAGTACGACATACTAGCGCGGAAAAATTGCGGTCGCTTTCCAGCAACAGTGGCGACACAAACGAGAAGGGCGGCGTACGGCTTCAAACTGACCACAGCGATGCAGTATATGATGTAGTTCAAGCGCAGCGGGATATGGAGGAAAGAGAACAACAGTTACCCCACATAGAGGTGAAGAAGCAGCAGGCCACGGAGGCGGAGATAGCCCTCCCACAGGAGGAAACTTCGGCCTATTTGGTGGAATTGGGATTGATGCCCCAGAGCGGGGGTGTTATATTTGTTTGATGATTGGGGAGGCGCGCCGATGTTTCAAATGCTTAACGTTGCGTTGTGGCCTCGGCGCTTACGGGGCGGTGTGCTGTCTGTCATTTTTCTTT
>NW_008826809.1:0-4553 GCF_000691245.1 Trypanosoma grayi
TGCCGGAGTCGTTCAAGGAGTCGTACGACGCGTACGCGTTGATGTTCGCGATGGTTGCGGCAATACTGATGCACGCACTGGACGTGTCCATGGGCCTGATGTGTGGAGTTGTTGGACGGCCGTTGTGGGCGTCGATAAGGCCGTGTTCTGGCGGTAAGGTGTGCTGGGCCTTTAAGCAGTGCGTTATTACCTCCACATGGTAGCCGCGGAATGTTCTTGCTCACATCGTACCCTCCCCCGGAAGAGTGAGGTCGCCGTGGCAAACTCAACTGGCACCTTTTTTTCTCAGACTTCTCATCCACCAGTGAGGCCAACACGCGCACACACCCCATGTGTTCTTTTTCATAGCATTCTTCTTTGTTGCCCCCACGCATACTCTCCGTTGCGGCACAGCAAGCTAAGAAGGCGATAAGAACAAGCACGTGATGAAGCGCTACCTGCTCTACGCCACGCTTCTGCTCTGGTGTACCAACAGGTGTCTTGCCTCGATTGTGGACCGATGCACTTTCGATGATATGATGAAGCAACACAACGGCATGAAGGGAATTCAGGTCGTGCATGAGTCGCCCCTCGCAGGCGAGGAAGCGGGACAGGCATACACCGTCGTGTCGGACAACTGGGAACCGATCCGCATCAGGACATTCACGGAGGACCTCGGCGATCCGACAAGGTACTGCATAGAGTGGGGAGAGAGGTGTGTGAAGTGTCCCGGATGGATGAAGATAGAGATTAATCGGTGCACTGCCTATGATGTCTTAACCGCTGAAATGAAGGCTGCCCTCATTAACGAGGTTATCCCCATGGCAATCAAACTGCACGCAGATCGCCTCCTTGTCCAGAGGGCGAAGACTCCGTTGATTGTGCCTCCATTCCCCGAGGGCAGTTTGTGCAGCAACTTCTCGGTTCCCGCCAGTCACCGAAGTGAGGGTGTTCCCGACGCTGACATGGTGATTTACGTGGCTGCTTTTCCAAGGGAGCCATTCTCCTTTCCGTGTGCTATGAATGAGAAAAGGCGCCCAGTTGTTGGCGTGATGAGTTTCCCCCCACACGCGATCCCTGACAAACTTCTCGCCGTTCGCGTCGCGGCGCACGAAATGGCGCACCTTCTTGGATTCGGCTACGAGCAGATGATGGCGCTCAAGATGGTGTCTAGCAAGACTGTTGTGCGTGACAAGAAGTCGGTGGTGGTGGCGGAGGTGATATCCCCAAAGACCGTTGAACAGGCACGGAAGCACTACGGCTGCGAGGAACTTACAGGTGTGCCGCTGGAAGACATGCCGAATATGGCGTCTCACTGGGAGCGCCAAAACGCGAAGGACGAACTGATGGGTACCAGAGTTGATATGGGCTATGGCCTCTACTACACCGCACTCACGATGGCGGCGTTCGAGGATATGTTGTTTTACAAAGTGCGTTGGGGAATGGAGGAACCGATGAGCTGGGGCAAAGACTCTGGCTGTGGTCTGCTAAAGGCGCGGTGCGAGGCACCTAACTGCCCGAATATGTTCTGCGACAGGAATGAATTTACCCGCTGCACATCGGATCGCCATTCCGTTGGGGCTTGTGTTCGTGATTATGTGGACATAGCGATAGAAGCATATAATATTGTTGAGCCTTTTTCAAAAGGGTATAACGACAGGTACCTCAGGTTCATGGATTGCGCCAAGGAGAGTGAATTTAAACTTAGTGGGTCGCTTACCCACGAAGACTCGTGGTGCCTGGATGCGGAGTCGCTAACGGTGAAGGATGTGGGCAAGAAGGACATTGAGGTTGCTGGCGTGTGTGCGAAGGTGCGGTGCACTGACGATGCGGTGGAGGTGCAGTACCGCGGCAGCAACGAGTGGCACAAATGTCCCGAGGGCAACAAAATCACACCGAATTCTGATTCCTTCACGGGCGGCAGCATCAAATGCCCCAGGTACACCGAGGTGTGCACCATCGCCGCCAACGGCAGCAGCCTCGTTGTCCCCAAAATTGTCTCTCCAGCCGGGTCTACAACTGGGTCTCAAGCTGTCTCTCCAACCGGGTCAACAACTGCGTCTCAAGCTGTCTCTCCAGCCGGGTCTACAACTGCGTCTCAAGCTGTCTCTCCAACCGGGTCTTCAGGTCTTTCACCATCCCCCACAGAAAACGGTTTGCCCGTTGGTGCCCCGAAGCCTTCTTCCACTGTGGTTGGAGTGACGGAGGGCAACAAGGGGAACACCGAAAATGGTGCATCCATTGGGAGTACCAATCCTACTGCTCCGTCGTCTCCCACGCAAGATTCGCCCATCGACGACGTTTCCAACGTATATGACAACATGATACCCACGGGGCAAGGCGGCGATGGTACAGTGGCTGCTGTACGTTTCGGTCCCCTTGTGCTCCTCGCGGTGGCCGCTGCTGCGGCGGAGATGCCTCTGTGAGGAGTTGCTGGGGGCGTGCCGTGCGGCTGGGCTGAAAACGGGCAATTGGTGTGGCCCGCAGCCGGCAGTGCACGCGCCCGTTTGGGTGTGGGCTACTTAATTCGCATTGCACCCCTCTTTTTCCTTGCTCGGAATAGGAAAAATGGTATACATTTCCCCTTCTATGCTTGCTTCGTATTGGGAAGACGATACGACTCACTTGTTGGGCACCTTCTTAATACGCTCTATATCCAGTGTTTCATGAGAGAATTTTTGTCTTTTTTTTTTTTTGGGGGGGGGGGTGGCAGAGGGAACTTGCGTGAAGCGCTGTGTGCTTGGAAAAAGAAGCCACGGATGATTGGTGAATTTTGTTTCTGAATGCGACATGCATATCCTTGATGACCTTCTTTGCTTTCGCTTCACGAAGGGTGTGTGTGTGTGTGTCTTTGTGAGGTGGCCTCTTCAGAAAAAATAATCATACGAGTGGAATGGTGGGATGGGTGGATTACGGCATTTGCTTCGGCTTCGCCTAATATACACTTTTTTTGTTATTTGCCTGGAATTGACATGCATTGAGGTGGGACTGTGGAGCCTTGCCTTTGTGGTCTTTGCAGCCTCTCGCACCCGGTAGCGTGCTGTGTGTTGCTCCTTTGATACTGTGTCGTAGTTAGCGCAAGGGATGATGGTCGCTGCCCTGTTGCCAGTCTGATGTGCGCGTGTGCGTTGCCGACTGGTACCTCCGCTTGGCACCGCGCACCGGCTGTGGAGTACGGCAACAAGGCTGCGTGGCTTTGGCGGCTGCGGCGACGCCCACACTGTGCATGCGGCTGCTGGGCGTGCTGCTGCCACGGCTTGGGGCCCGCTGCCGGAGCTTTGCCCTTCATCTGCTGGCTGCGTGTGTGCACACCGCCGGCGTTCCTCTCCTCCCTGCAGTGCCGACGGGTGTGGGGACAGGTGCATTCACCCCTTTGCCCCATTCTCCTGACAGTTTTTGCTTCTTCTTGGCAATCCAACAGGGAGTATACCCATCGACAGACACAATGCACCTGCATCTCCTTCCCTTGCTGCAGGTAATGATGTTGGTGATGAGGGGGTGGAGAAATTCTCAACTGCTGCACCGTATCTGAGTAGCAAGGGTGTCCTTTTTGTTCCTACTGCCTGTGGTCCAGAACAACAAAAGGGGTCTGCCTGCACCGCTTGTGGGCAGCAGTGCGTGGTGCCTGGATAAGGTGGCGTCGAGCTCAACGAAGGAGGGGGGGGGAGCGAGACCCCTCAGATTGTTGGTGGTGTGTGTGTGCACGTGTGAAGTGCGACGCCAGCAAGGTGCGGGTGCAGCTGGAGGGGAGGGGTGACACTACTGAGTGGCGCGAATGCACTGAGAACAGCACGATCGCGATAACAAATCCTCCTACCGGGAGTCGGAGTATTCTGTGCCCCAAGTTCGGCGAGGTGTGCCCCGTCAAGGCCGACGGCAGCAGCATTCTTGTTTCTGGATACGTGGAACCGACAAGGGCAGACGCACCTCCGCCGGAATCCCCAATTCCTGCAGGCAGGCCTGCCGCTGTGGAGGAAAAGGCGGAGGACACATTGACGCCTGGGGGCATGACGCCCCTTCTTGAGAAATCGTCTCCGGGCGTCGCTCCTCCCGGTGGGAAGGATGAGGAAAGTGTAACGCAGGAGAATGGTCGGCCTGCTGCGACAACGGTGGCCGTGCCGGACTTTTCTGTCGGCGGCACGGCCGAGCTACGGAAAAGTGACAGCAGCCACGCTGCTGCTGCTGCTGCTGCTGGCAGCGGCTCTCTTGTGCTTCTTGCCGCGGCCGTGGCGCTGCCTGTCTGAAGAAGCGGCCGGGAACACACCGCAGGGGCAGCAGCGTGCGCAATGCGGTGCCCAACGGGGGCCACAAACACAACGGTACACGGACAACGGCAGATTCCCATACATCACCCTTTCTTTTTTTTTTCGTGTTTACGCTGAGCAGTGGTAAACCCTTCCCTTCTTATCCTTGCTTCTTGAGCACAACGACACGGTTTTGTCGCCCAACACTCTGGACAAAGCAGGAAGCAATCCGCACCACCGGAGTGCATCTCTTTTCGGAGAGAGCCATGCAACATCGCAGGCATCAAGTGACACTGCGGCAGCGCACGGCTTCTGTCCTTCATCCCTCTG
>NW_008826810.1:0-4549 GCF_000691245.1 Trypanosoma grayi
TAACGAAGCCATGCCACTGTATGAGAAATTGGGTGGGGTGAAAGGAGTTGCGGAGAAGCTCGGGACGGACCTCAGCAATGGTGTTCAATCCGAGAGTGTTGCACAACGCTGTGCGATGTTTGGGAGGAACGAGCTGCCAGAAGAGGAACCACTGACGTTCTGGCAGATCTACGCAGCGGCATGGAGCGACCGTATGATCCTTCTTTTGACGGCCGCCGCTTTCGTGTCGTTGGTGCTCGGATTGACTGTGCCGGAGCCTGGAGAGGATAAAGTGAACCGCGAGACCGGGTGGATTGAGGGCTTTGCAATCATTGTGTCGGTATTCGCCGTGACGACAGTGTCCTCTGTGAATGACTACCGCAAGGACCAGAAGTTCCGCCGACTGACGGAGGAAAACTCTGCCCAACCGATTGTTGTGACCCGCGATGGGAGGGAACAGACGATCGACGTTACGGAGATCGTTGTGGGTGACCTGGTAAGCCTGGTGCCTGGGCTTGTTGTGCCTGTGGATGGCTTCTACGTGCGTGGCATCAGTGTTGTCATTGACGAGAGCAGTGTGACCGGTGAGAACGACCCGAAGAAGAAGGGCGCGGAGGCGCCGATCCTCCTCACTGGCACAGTGGTGAACACGGCGGAGGACNCGTACATGCTGGCGTGTGCCGTGGGCGAGTCCTCGTTCGGCGGGAAGCTGCTGATGGAGTCGAGGCAGGAAGGGGGGCCGCGACTGACGCCGCTGCAGGAGCGACTGGACGAGTTGGCAGGATTGATTGGCCGTTTCGGAATTGCAAGCGCTGTTGCTCTATTCGTGGTGCTTTCAGTGATAGAGGGAATTCGCATCGCACGTGGGCAGTCAGCACATGGGAAAACGTTCCTGGATTTTTTCCTGCTATGTGTGACGATTGTGGTGGTAGCTGTGCCGGAGGGCCTTCCGCTTGCGGTGACCATTGCGCTTGCGTACTCACAG
This sequence comes from Trypanosoma grayi, assembly GCF_000691245.1. Classification (NCBI taxonomy): domain Eukaryota; phylum Euglenozoa; class Kinetoplastea; order Trypanosomatida; family Trypanosomatidae; genus Trypanosoma; species Trypanosoma grayi. Next base: position 965 of record NW_008826810.1, read on the forward strand.
AACAAGATGCATGACGACAACAACCAAGTGCGGCGTCTGTGCGCGTGTGAGACGATGGGGAGCGCAACACAGATCTGCAGTGACAAGACCGGTACGCTGACGCAGAACCTGATGAGTGTTGTGCAGGGCTATGTTGCGATGCAGCGTTTCAACGTGCGTGATCCCGGCGACCTGCCAACAAAGGTCACGCTGGGTAACGTGCCGGTCTGTGCGCGGGAGCTGCTGACGGAGGGCCTTTCGCTGAACAGCTCGAGCGAGAAGGTGGTGCGCAACAAGGACAAGGACGGCAACCCGATGGCCCAGCCCTTCTGGCAGTGGCGGTCCGACAAGGGGAACAAGACGGACAATGCGCTGCTGGACTTCGTGGACCGTGTGCTGATGCAGGAGACAGACACCACTGACATGACGAGCCGTCCACACCAGCGCGTGCGTGAGCGGTGCCGCGTGCATGGCTTCACCATCTTTCCGTTCACAAGCGAGCGCAAGTTCATGAGCGCTGTTGCGACCGGGCCCGACGGGGAGCTGACGCACTACGTGAAGGGTGGGTCGGACCGCGTGCTGGACATGTGCGACCGCTACATGACTGCCACTGGGCACGAGGAGCCGCTAACGGATGCGGCGCGGCTGAAGATCGTGACGCAGATCCGCTCACTGGCGAGCGACGCGAACCGCACGATCGGCGTCGCGTACGCGCGTGTTGGCGGCGGCGCGATCCCGGAGGCGGAGCCGACGGTGCCGCTTGTGTGGCTGGCGCTTGTGGGCATCCAGGACCCGCTGCGTGCGGAGGTGCCGGAGGCAGTGCGGAAGTGCCAGCAGGCTGGCGTGACTGTGCGGATGTGCACCGGCGACAACCTTGACACGGCGATTGCCATCGCGCGGCAGTGCGGCATATACAACCGGCTGCGCGGCGACGTTGCGATGACGGGGAAGGACTTTCGAAACCTTGTGTACGACTCGTACGGAAATGAGGCGAACATGGAAAAGTTCTGGCCGATCCTTGACCGCATGGTGGTGATGGCGCGCTCGCAGCCGCTGGACAAGCAGCTGTTGGTGCTGATGCTGATGTCGCGCGGCGAGGTTGTTGCGGTGACGGGCGATGGGACGAATGATGCGCCCGCGCTGCGGCTGGCGAACGTTGGCTTCGTGATGCGCAGCGGAACCGACATTGCCGTGAAGTCCGCAGACATTGTGCTGCTTGATGACAACTTCCGCTCTGTGCAGCGTGCCGTGGTGTGGGGACGGACCGTGAACGACAATATCCGCAAGTTCCTGCAGTTGCAGTTGACTGTGAATATTGTTTCTGTTGTATTGACTGTGATCGGCTCAATTGTAGCACTTGGTAAGAGCTCCCCACTGAGCACTGTGCAACTGCTGTGGGTGAATTTGATCATGGACACACTGGCGGCCCTTGCCCTGGCCACAGAGGAGCCATCAGAGGATTGCCTGAACCGTGGCCCCGTCTCCCGCAAGGCCCCACTAGTGTCGCACCGCATGTTGTGCACAATGGTCGCTGTAGCTTCTTTTCAGGTTGCCAGCGCCCTGCTAGTGGAGCGTTTTGGCAATCTTTGGCTCGAGGTAACAGGGCCCGAGTTGCGGACGATAACGTTTAATGTGTTCCTACTGTCAACCATGTTTCATTTATTTAATGCTCGTAAGCTACACGAGGAGTTAAATATGTTTGAAGGCCTGTGGCTAAGATCAAAGGTGTTTATTGCCGTTTTGTGTTTCTGTGCCGCCTTCCAGGTGTTCGCTGTGGAGACGCTTGGCGAGTTTATGAATGTGGTGCCGCTTCGCTTAGACCAATGGCTTTTCTGTGTGGTAGTATCATCCTTAGCACTGGTGTTTGGTGCAGTTTCGCGGCTTGTGTCAGTGGAGGAACCGACGTTCTCGAAGGAGTTTTCGGTAGGAGATATGGAACCGGATGCGCAGCGCATGGCGATGAGGCTGGCGTCAGACATATCGCGGCGCATGTCGGCTGAGGATGACGGCAAACACCTCAAGTTAGGGCGGCGCGTGCTGGCTAAGGCCATGTGGCAACAAGTACGGGAACACCATGTGGCAGTGAAGAGTGTGAATGCGTTCCGCCGGGCCCGACTTGATCGGGATATGCATACGGGCGTAGCAAAAGATATGTATAACCGGCTCGTCACTTCGATGTACTGAGAAGAGCATTGGTGAGGCACTGAATTGCCACTGAGGAGTTTATGATTTAGGTTTTTTGGTTTCTTTTTTGTTTCTCTTATAGCATGGCAGTATGGAGGCGTTTGATCAAGTATTCACGGGCGTAGCAGAAAGAGAAAAAAAAACAACAACACGGACGCTGCCTGTTTTGTGTTTATTGTTTGTGTTGTGTGTTTTGCCCCTGCGTCCTGCAACGGCTTCGTTGCTGCACGTATAGCACGTTTGCTCTCTCGGTGGTCTTGCTGTTGTTGTTGTTGTTGTGGGTTTGCTGGCGCTGCAAAGAGGGAAGAAATAGGGCGAGAACAGCCTCCATTCCGAGGGACACAGACTCACACCCACAGAATAGTAGAAAAACAAAAAAAAAGGATAGAACACGGAACACATGTCGGAGGGGCTTTTGACACAGTGGCGCGACCGTGTTGTTGAGGCCGAGACAGAGGTGAGTGTAGTGCAGGAGGACATCAATGCTCTGCTGAAGCAGCGCAAGGAGATCAAGCTGGACATTGTGCGGTACGACAAGCTTGTGCAGAAGGAGAAGCAGGAGATGCTGAGCCGCCTGGAGGAGGTCGAGACGCAGGCGCGGGAGCTTGAGGAGAGTTGCCAGAAGACGCTGCAGCAGAAGACACGCGTAGAGGAGATGTACGTTCAGACCCTGGACAACTACGAGTCCTTGCACGAGGTCGTCAAGGCCATTCAAAAGGATGAGGAGGACCTGCAAAGCCGTGAGGACGTGGAGGCAGTGCTGCAGCGTGAGAGCTTGGCGTGGGCGGAGGAGGAACACGCCCTCCGCACGAAACTCAACACCATACAGAGCGCAATGAAGGTGAAGCGTAAGCAGCGACAGGAGGAGATGTCGACACTTGAGGCGCAGTTGGCGGGGGCAGAGAGGCAGCTGCAGCAGGTGCGGCACGAGCGTCAGGGACAGGCGCAACAACAGGTATACAGCGCCAAACCCAGCCGTCGTGGAACACCACTCGCAACTACACAACGCCCGTCTACCGCTGTTGGTGCTGCACCCGAGGCGGCCCAGAAGGAGCAGCAGTTCATCGCTGCAAACGCCTCCACTAGCGTGCCGACGCGCCAGCTGCGGTCATGTATGAAGAACAGCAACGCCACAATGGACAGCTATCAGCACGGAGATCATAAGACACAGCTGAGCAGTAGCGGCAATGGTCCTGCCGTGCGTTATCAATCAGCTCCGGTGTCACGTGCCGCCTCGCAGGCGTTGGTGGCCGGTGATGACGGTGACGACAGTGTCGTCGCTGGTCTTTCCACGCCACACCGGGCGTATTCCTACGTGTCCGGCAAGAAGGCCGGTGGAAGGAAGCGCGACGTCCTTGGTGATGCCACAAACCGGTAGAGCGTCGTCTATTTAAAGAAAGAAAATCCCTATATATATATATA
>NW_008826811.1:0-4537 GCF_000691245.1 Trypanosoma grayi
CGCTCGCCCCCACCCCTCCCCCCGCTCCACCCACCACGCAACGGCAACCTAATACAGCACCACCCGCACCAACTCGGGTACGCGTCAGCCACAGAAAACAAAAAAAAGAAAGAAAATCGAGAGTGAAGACTCATACAATGATCGCATTCATTTTTTTCTTTTCTTATCCTTTCTCCCTTCATGTGCCACGCATGAGCTTCCCCCTCAGTTTCTCTCGCTTGTAGCGTCCGGACACCGGCATCGCCTCGATCCTGCCGCGGCCACCCGTAATATCGCCCTCGACAAACATTAGGGTCTCGAGAGGGTACACAATCGTCTCCACGATTGTGGTGCCGTCGTCCATCTCCGTCACAGTGGTGTCGCCGAGCCCCGTCACCTCGCTGCCCTCGTCAAAGACGTAACGCAGATGAAATTCATACTCCTTGGTGTCGTTATAGAAGGCCCACCGCCCACCATTCATCTCGATGCGGAACAGCAGTCCATTCTCCTTCTTAAACATCTTGTNGGTGTCGTTATAGAAGGCCCACCGCCCACCATTCATCTCGATGCGGAACAGCAGTCCATTCTCCTTCTTAAACATCTTGTAGGCCCGGCCTGACCCACGCGGCGGCCCCTTGTACTTGAAGATGATATCATCAGGTTCGGAGTAGAGGGAGTAGCCACAGCCCATACTTGAATTCTTTATTCACTCGGCGTGCGTGTCCACAGTGACTTTCGTTCCTTGATTCCGTTTCCACTTGGTATCCGTCACCCAGATGCCTCGGTGTCGCTTGCGTGCCGTGCTTCGCAAGGGGCGAGAAAAAACAAAAATAAAGAGAGAAACAAGTGACTAAGAAGACAGAGGCAGAGACCGAGGAGGGAAATATCTTACAAGATGACAAAATGTCTGTCTGGTAAGGCAGAATGATTAATGGGCGGTGAACAGAGCATAGGAGGCGCTTGGCCACCCCCCCCCCCCCCCCNCCCCCCCCCACTGTGATGAGCACCGGCACGGTACTGGCTGCGATACTCGTCTCTGTGGGTTTGCAGCTCACACGACGAATGTCTTCTTCTGCTCTCTCCCTCTCCCCGAGACTTTCTTTGTGAATACGGCTGTCTGCTGCCCCATGCCTCTCCCTCGCATATGTACGGCGAGGAAAATATGCGATTCCCATTTATCATACGGACTGCTGCCGCGTCGCTTCCACAACTTCAATGATGCCGTCCGCCTCACGCTGCTGCAGCACGAAGCGCGCCACACCGAAGTTCTCTAGCTCCCGGCCAATGCTCTCCACCAACGCGTCGAGGCGCGCCACGTCGTCGGGGAGGCGCGAGGCGGAGAGTGCGCGGAACGCGTCGGGGTCCATGCGGAGCACTTGCCGCAGAAAACGGTGACCCAGGTCCACCACCAGCCCGCCATCGTCCCCAATACTGGTGCTGCTTCCGATTGCCTCTGCTTCTGCTCCTGGTGGCGGCGGTGGTGTCAGTAGGACGAGNAGTGAGAACAGCAGCGAGCCGCCACCGCAATGCACGGCGTCCTCGCGCATCGTCAATTCAGATGTGACTTCGCTGATGATTGCCAGCGTGGCGAAGGGAGCATTGGGCGGGTGATGCGACGGCCACGCGGAGAGCGGCTGTAACTGCAACACCGGAATTGAACCGACTACAGCTCCGTTACTATGCAAAGACCCCGAAACGGCAGACTGCAGCTGCACCTGCACCTGCTGCTGCTGGTGGTGGTTATGAGGTTCATGAATAGCCATAGCAGCCTGATCGTGCACCGACTCATTCGGGGGAGGAGCGACGGTGTTAGGTGGCACACCTGTCACCTCACGCCTTCGCGGCATTCCAGACATTTGCTCAAGCATCGCCGCCGCGTGCTTCATCCAGAACTCCTGCAGTTCCGGCACAAATCCCCCCAAATGCACCGTGCTCTCCGTGGTGAGGAGCAGCGCGCCTTGACGTATCCGCAGAGGTGCGGCAATTCGCAATTTAGCCCCCAAGGCAACGCCGTTACGCAGCGCATCGCAGCCGTTCTGGCAGTCCTCGACCGCGATGACGCGTGTGAAGCCGTCGGTGAGTGTCAGACGAAGCAACCGCTGCCGACGTCCGCGCCGCTGTGACGCAGGCTCATCACTCTCCATGGCGCGCAGTGTTTCCTCTACACTTGTCTGCTGCTCCGTCCCCTGTTGTGGCTTCTCTTCCTGTTCTGCTCCTTCTGCCGGCACCAGCGCACGCAGGCGCTGTGCCAGTGGGAGCGACACATCCTCCACTGCGTTCACCTGCAAGACGATGGGCGATGTCGGCGTAAAGTCGTGCGGGAGCGGCCCCGCCCCGCCGTGCAGCAGCGGCAGCACCGGAGTGATGGCGGGTGGGTGCAGTGACGCCAAGTACTCCAAATTGGCGCAGAGAAATGTCTCATCGAGCGGACCGTTGCTGGCAACCACCGTCGACGCCCCTGCCGCTGCCTCCATTGCGGCAGCACCCCAATCTCTCCCTTGCCGGCTCTCCCCTCCTTATCTTGGAGTGGCGATGCACATGCTAAGAGTGGAAGCAATACAAAGAAGCGAGAAGGAATAGTTGCAGCGAAGGCACACAAACAGACTCACCATGACCTTCTGACCCCGGCATTACTTGCATTCTCGCGAATTCCTTCATGTTGCACCGAAAGGAGTCTCGAGCCCAGATAAAATCCTATGAAGCGTTGAATTGTGTTTCCTTTGCTCACATTCCTGCGTAGCTGCTAACAAGCTTTTTTTTCTTTTCATTTCTTTATGTGCGTGTATGCGTGTGCTTTCTGTTTTCCTTTCTCGTTTCCCTAGTCATCTTGTCGGGGCTTATTCGCTTTGCACACGAATAGGCCCATTGCACCCTCCTTCAGGTCTGCGTATGTGAAGGCAATATGGTTCACTTCACTCGAAACAGTAGTGGGTCCCCTCTCTCCTTGCTTTGGAAGCCTGCGATGGGCGCTACTGCAGCCACCGTTGGGGTTATTCTTCTTGCTGCTGCTGTTGTTGTGCTTCTCCCCTCCCCTCCCCTCCCAACTCCCCTGCACTCGTTGCTGTGGCGTCCGTCTAGCCTGTTCCCCACATTCCCACCCACACCCTCTTCACCGCTGCTGCTGCTCCGTCGTGCGTGTGAGACTGGGCGCACACACCCGCCTGCTGGCGACGCGTGGGGGCGCTCGGCGTGCGAAGCGCCGCCCCGCAAACAAGCAGGCGGGCAAGAAATAAATCAAAAAAACAAAAAAAACAGCGACCACAGCAATCAGAAAGATACCAACACTGTAAAAAAAAAAAAACACTCGTGCACACACACACATTGTGGAAAAGCGTCACATATCAATCCCAAAAGAAAGAAAGAATGACAAAAAAACGTGGAAAAAAAAGTGAATGTCTCACCCGATGATCAGCAGCCATTTCCCCCACACACACACCCACTTAGAGGATGAATGGAATCAAGGCCTTCTTCTTCTTCACCGCGGGGTCCGACCGGACGTATCCCTTGTGCTTCTTCACCGCCCACTCCGCCATCTGCAGCAGGCCGGCAAAGGTGAAGAACCACGACGACATCATGCTGGTGCCGACGGAGAAGGCCACCCACGAGAGAACCTCAAAGGTGTAGTTCGGGCACGACACGAGCGAGAAGAGCGGCCCGCCCGGCACCGTGCGTGTTGTATCGCCGTCACTGCGGCGCATGCCGCTTAACTGCTTGTGCACAGCGAAGTTGAGCGTTTCGAAGAGCACCATTGCCGCCGCCGACGCATTCACCACCGTGCGGCTTGACGGCTCTGTGTAAGACGGGTGGCACAAAACGTAGCCGATAAAGAGCGCGAAGGACCAGTAGTACACACAGTTCTTGATGATGTTGCGGCGCGGCATCGTCGGGTGCGAGAACTTGTGCACAAGGAACGTCTCCAGCTCGCGCTTGACGAAGTGCGCAGCGAAGAGGGAGATGAACACCTTCTGCGTGTAGCCGTACCCGTTGGCGATGGTGCTGCCGTAAATGAAGGACGGCCGCATCGCGTATAAGAGAATGATGGCGAGCGGCCCCGCGTACTCGACGACGAAGACGGTGCGGTAGCCGACCTGCGGACCCAAGTCTTTAAAGGTGATCTCAGCACCATCCTTCACACCCTGCATGTGCAGTGAAAGCTTGTCGACGAGCGTGACGAGCACCGCCTTGCCTTTCTCGTCGTTGCCGCCGGCCGCCACCTTGAAGGACTTGCGGTGGATGTCCATCTTAGGCCGGTAGTTCTTCTTGAGGTCATCAAGCATGGCGCTGGCAGGCAGTTCGACCACCTCCGACCGGGACCCCGACACAACAGTCACCTTCATTGCTGACGTCTTTAATTACGCTGGGAGGATTGCCGTGTCTCTTGAAAGGGGACGGTTCCTGCGGTACTGCTGCTGTGCGCTGTTTGCTAGAGGCGAAGGAATAGAGAGCCTCACTTCTTATCTTCGCTTTGCTTTATAAAATATTGGGGTTCGCTAAGACTACTCACACAAGTATTCAAGATAGGCAAAGCAAGAGAGAGAGAGAGAGAGAGAGAGAGAGA
>NW_008826812.1:0-1399 GCF_000691245.1 Trypanosoma grayi
CCACGGCGGCGCGCTCGTGCGCCGCTCCCGTGCGTGCGTCACGGCCATCACGTGGCTCGTGCAGCTTTTCGTGGAGGAGTCGGCGCTATCGGTGCGCCTCGCGGCGCCGTCGAGCGGCGTGATGATGGAGCACCTGCGCAAGGTCTTCAATCTCGTGGCGCAAATGGACACGCTGGGCTACACCGACCCCGCGCTGATGCCGCAGCGGAGCGCGAAGGCCCTGTTTGACGCGGTGCGGGCAGTGCGGCTGGCGTGCGGGCAGAAGGCACACGACCTCCTCGTAGAAGAGGCAAGAAAGGCGGCCGCAGCGCAGCAGCTGCCCACTGGCGGCGGCGGCGGGGGTGGTGGTAGGTTGGAATGAAGTCAGAACAGAAGAAGAGAGATAGCGAGAGAGAAACAGAAGGGGAATGAAACGAAGGGTGAGAGTGCAAGTGATGTCATATTCCATTTATATATTTATAAGGAAGCGCATCGCGTGTTAACGAAGAGAGCAGGAGAGACATACAAAGGGTGGCTGAAGGATGCAGTTGCGTGTGTTTCCGCTGGAATAAGTCTTTTCTGTCGTGTGTTGTGTACATGTTTCTTGGTGTGCTGCGGCTTTTCTTCCTTCTTACTGTTCTGTGTTCCTTTGTAGCATGGGAGGGAGGGGGGTAGCGGGGCTACCCACCGGTTCAGGAGTGCCCGTTAGGTAGTTGCTGCTGCGGCGGGTGAAACGGGGGAGTACAAGGAGAGTGGGGGTTGTGGAAGTGGTGGCGCGATGAACGGCGCACACGCAGGCGCTGTGGTGCCACGCCGGTACAATTTCTTCTCCGCGAATCGCTCCGAGCCCGCTGACGTGCGTGGGCCCTTCTCCGAATACCCGCAACAGCAGCATTCAAAGCCACCAGCGCCTGATCAGCAGCAGCAGCAGCAGCAGCCGCTGGCCTCTGTTGCACTGCGTGAGGCGATTGACGTGCAGGCGGAGACCCTCTCTGCGATTGCACGGGTGGAGCATGCAATAAACACCGCGGAGCAGCTCGGCGAGGAGAGCCGTAAACANGGCGGAGACCCTCTCTGCGATTGCACGGGTGGAGCATGCAATAAACACCGCGGAGCAGCTCGGCGAGGAGAGCCGTAAACAGCTTGAGGAAGACAGAACCATCATTGAAGTCATTGACACGGCGTTAGAAAAGAATGAGTCGGCCTTGCGCCGGGCAAAGCGGGATGTGAGTTGGCTGTGGGTCCATCTGCAGAAGGACAAGGTGTTTCTCTGCCTCTTCGCTGTGGCTGTGTTGTTGTCGGTGGCCGCCATTATTGTGGCTGTTGTGCGCAAACGGCGAGGATGACGTTTTGTCTATATATTGCGCGTGTTGCTTCTTGCTACTACCGTCTCCTCTCTTTCTATAGTTTTTTTTTTTTT
>NW_008826812.1:1603-4515 GCF_000691245.1 Trypanosoma grayi
TCTCTCTCTCTCTCTCTCTCCCCCCCTGTCTCTCTCTGGGGGCATGTGCGCTTAGCTGCAAGCGAGGGGCCGCCGTGCACGCACTGCGCCACCACCATCACCAACAACCACGGGCAACGGGCGTCATGGCGGAGGAGGAGGGCTTCGCGGAGGTGTTCGCCTTCCTGCACAGCGACCGCGAGAACGTGCGCAAGATGGCGGTGCGCGGCATCGCGGAGCAGAGCAAGGACAACGCCGCTCTTTTCGCGTTCGTGTCATCGCGAACGCACGGGCCCGGCGCTATCGACGCGCTGTTGCAGTTCCTCCACGCCGGCGGGATACCATTGCTCGGNGACATCCTGACAATCCTCATTAACTGCTCCGCGGAGGGCGGCTGCGCAGAGATGCTCGTCACGCGCAAGGTCGTGCGCAAGGCGATGCGGCTCCTCGACGGCATCGAGAACTCTGACCATGCGGACTCGCTGAAGCGGAGCCTGGAGGAGATGACGCTCATGCTGCTCAGCAACCTCACAGCCAGCCACATCACGGCGGTGGACGATCTGCTGCAGATGGAGGATGAGGACCTCCGCGGCTTCTACCTCGGCAAGCTGCAGGTGTACTACACGCGCTTCGCCGCCGACTTTTGCAGCGAAGCAGCCGAAGCGGAGGCGGCGGAGGAGGAGAGGGAAGCACAGCAGCCTGATCTGGCGGCGGCAGCGGGAACTGCCAGGCCGCCCGTGCGAAACCTGCAGCGGTGGATCCTGCAGATTCTGCTCAATCTGACGCGCTCCAGCGACGGGCAAGTGCTGCTGATGGAGGATGAGGACTGGGCGCGCAGTCTCACGGAGTGCCTCGGCTCCCCCAACGAGCGGCACCGTCTGCTCGCAGCCCAGTGCTATCGCAACTGCACCTTCGAAAAAGAACAACACCCGGCAGTATTACGCAGCCGTTGCATCAGCGTCTGTGTGGAGCGGNAGTGCTATCGCAACTGCACCTTCGAAAAAGAACAACACCCGGCAGTATTACGCAGCCGTTGCATCAGCGTCTGTGTGGAGCGGCTCAGCGACGGGAGCGAGAGTGTAGCTGAGGTGGAGTTGCTGCTGGCGGAGATTCTGGCAGGGATAATGCAGTCGGAGGAGGGCATTATGGCCCTAGAGGGGCTCAACGCGAAGAAACATCTGCAGATGGCGGTGACAGGGAATAAGATGCACGCAGAAACGGCGGAGTTCGTCACGCGGCACGTGCTGCCGCTTCTCGACGACGTGGTCGATGCGTACGTGGTGCCGGAGAGCGATAACGTCGATTAAGAAACAATGAATACACACGCAAACGATTGGGAAGGCGTGGAATATATCTCCGAATGCATGCACCATGGTGTCGTCAATACCTCCGCCATACATGACGGCTTCGCCTGGCGTGCTTCTGCTACTGCTGAGGTTGCTGGAGTGACTCCCACGACCTGTCTGCTCTCTTTCTCTCTTTCTCTCTCTCATATATATATATATATATATATATATGTGATCGAGGTGAGTAGCTAAGTCGCGAGTAGTAGTCCAAAAAGACATCCAGGTGTGGGAGAAACACAATAGTCAAGCATCCCAACCAACCAAACAACAAGCGAGTGAGCCCCCGTCAAAGAACAAAATGTTTCGGCGTGTGATCACTTCCGCAGGTATGCGCCCCGGCGCAGCGGCTGCCCGCACGTACTTCTACCCATCACCTGGCGAGACGGGCATTGGCGGGGAGACGATGAAGGCGCTTCTGAAGGTCACTCTCGCCATCATGGTGTTGGAGGCCTTCGCGATCAACCGCTTCGTGTTCGAACGCTACAGCACGAAGAGCCAGTACGTCGAGGACTGCTGCGACCTCTGGGAAGACGACGGCACCGTCATGGAGGGCGAGGAGGCGGTGGCCAACCTCCGCATCCAGCGCGAGCGTATCATGCCATTTATGAATGACATCAAGGAGAAGCTGGAGGCCGCTGGTGTTGACGCGAGCGCCGAATGATTGAGGGGACTGATGGTGCAGTGTGTCCTTTGCTCGTCTTCACGCCCATCGCACTGCCTGGTTCTTTGATTACAACTGCGGGGGGCCAGCTGTCGTGTGGGGTTCGTATAGTGGAATGCATAGGGAAGAGTGATAGCAATTGAGAAGTGCCATTGTGTGTGGCTATGTGGGAAAGGGAAGGACGGGAGGGGAATCTCATTTTATTTTGGCCTCTCGCTGTGCTCTGCGCGTCTATACATATACATACATATGTGTGTCTGTGTCTGTGCTTTGAGTGTGTGTGTGTGGGGGGCGTCACTTTGCACGGCATGGAAGCGAGTAAGAGATGCATAGTGGGAGTGCGAGAGTGAGGAAGGCGCTAGAGTGACAAAGGGGGAGGTTACGTTGTCCACGCCTATAGGAGTTCGCAAGCCCCGCCGGTTCGTTGCCTACCATCACCCCTTCCCTGCGCGGAGAAGGGGAGAGGTGGGGATGGCTCGCAGTTTTGAATTGGTGCTAACTGTGTGATGAGTGTCACTATCTTGGTTATTCTCTTTCCTCCTCCTCTTCTTCTTCGTAGTCCCTGTTGTTCTGTTCGAAGGGGGGACAAAGCACATACACACACACACACACAATCAACCATACCCAAACTCACAACAAGGCGCGCAGAAAGGCATAAAAGATGAGCTCCATCTTCTCCGAGCTCCGCCGCTCAGAGCGGCTGTTGCCTGTTGAGGATAACGCCTCTTTTCAGCGCATCTCTGCCTGGCGCCCGCTTTTCGTCGACGCAGAGAAGCAGCCCGCGTTGTACGAACACGTCGCATTCTTTCGCAACGACGCGCAGAAGAGCTCCAAGTGGATGCACACGGTGCGCTCGGCGCGTGTGTCGACGCGTCAGGTCCCTTTTATTGCCCTCACGAGGCCCTCTGCTGCTGCTCATGCTACTG
>NW_008826813.1:0-383 GCF_000691245.1 Trypanosoma grayi
CAAACATACCCGTTTTGCGTTTGTGGCCGTCTCCGCCGCGTGGAGGGACACTCGCGGACACATGTGCCGTTAGGAAGACTGCCATTGATGATGTTGATAAGGAAAAGGCTACGCTCCCTTATTTCCCCCCTCAATGAAACGAAAGAAGAAGATGAAAGGCAAAACACAACAAGAAAGGGGGAGAGAGAGAGTGTGTGTGTGTTTGTGTGTGTGAGAGAGACAGAGAGAGAGAGAGAGAAAAGAAAAGTACATACACACTGAAGTATCAGGGAGATGAGAAAAGAAAAAAAAGGAGGGGAAAATTGAAACGAGAGTAAAGCGCACGTATGGATTGCGAAGGACTGGATAAGCACTTGCTGATTGCTCCCCTTTTTTCTCTATGC
>NW_008826813.1:502-4510 GCF_000691245.1 Trypanosoma grayi
CGCGGCGAAGGAGGGGCAATGATGCACACGCGTCGGCCCGTGAAGGAGGAGGATGCTTTTGCGGACGACCTCCCCGCCGGCGTTGCCGTGCAGTACCGCGTCCTGCAGAAGTTGCTGCCGCGCGGCGGGAGTGAACGGCAGCCACAACAACAACAACAGCAGCAGCATGAACAGCAGCGCCGTTGCGTGCCGCCGCCGGCGATAAGCGCCCCAGCGGCTGCCATGTGCGGCGGCGGCAGCAGGGAGGCGGCGCTGCGCGAGATTGAGCGCGGTGGCCCAATCATCGACCAGCTGCTCGAGAGCCGTGCGGCGCACGCCCGCCTGTGCGCTTTGCTTGAGGAGCGCTGGCAAGACGAATGCCGTGCGCTCGTAGAGGCTGAGTCGATGCAGCGTTGCTTCATTGCAACCACGGCGGAGTGGGTGCTGGACAAGGTGCTGCCGCTGGTGCTTGGAGCGTTGCTTGAGGACACCGGTGCCCATGCGTTCCGTGCAACGGTGATACGAGAACGGGAGGAGTGGGACCACGACATGGAGGAGCTGCGCCGCTGTAACGCGTATCTCAAGGACTGCCTGGGGGAGGCGGAGGAGGCGCGGACATTGCAGCAGAAGCAGCAAGAAGAAGTGGCCCACGCCTTCGCGGTTAGTCAGGAAGCCCTTTACGAAGCGCGTGCAACCGTCACTGCGCTCCAGCAGCAACTGAAAGAGGCCGAGGCGGTGTCCAAGCAGCCACTGCACTCTCTGACGCTGGAGCTCGAGTCCCTGAAGCTGCAGTACCGCGAGCTTGTGGCCCTCCACCCACACAGAGTCTCGGCGATAGAGAAAACACCAATGCCCGACGGCGACGGACCAAACGCTGCGACGCTGAAGGCACAGGTGGAGGATCTGCGGCGACAGTTATCGCAGAAAGACGACTCCATTGCGCTGCTCCGCGCCGAGCTCGCGGAGCGGCGCGATGTGGCCCGTGAGTTAGGCGCCTCAGAGGCAAAGGTGCGCACACTGGAGCGGCGACTGAGGGCCGCCACGTCCTCCCCGAGTCTCGCTGTGTGATATTGGTAGTGCGAGCCCCACATGCGACTCTTTTTTTTTTTGCGTGCTGCGGATCGCGTGGGGCGGCATGCGGCGTAAAACCCCGTTTTGCTTCGCGTCCGGTGACTTTCGCATGCACTTGCTCTTCTTTGCTTTCTCACGTCCTTTACTTTTCCCCAATCGCTATTTTTTATTTTATTTTATTTTTTGTACTATTCTTGCGGCACCGCTGCGTGGAGTTCCTGACACGGCAAGGGAATCTAGCACAAAGCGTGGCGGTGAAGGGAGCGGCGACTGTGTGAGTGTGTGTGTGTCTGTTGGCGGGGGAGAAATGCTGACGCACGTCTCGGCGCCCGACTCGGAGGGCAAGGTAACTTACACTTTTAACACACAGTTGAAGGTTGAGGTCCTTCGACGGTACGAGGTACGCAGTCTGGTGGGTCGTGGTGCCTACGGCATTGTGTGTAGTGCGGTGGATAGCACGACGGGCGACACTGTCGCCATCAAGAAGATTAGCAACATCTTTGGCGACGTGGTGGATGGGAAGCGCATCCTCCGTGAGGTGAAGCTGCTGGGGTTCCTCAAGCACCCCAACATTCTGTCCCTCAAGGACCTCTTCCGCCCCTCCGACCCGGGCTTCACCGACGTCTACGTCGTGACGGAGCTCATGTCATCCGATCTGCAAACTATACTAAAGTCATCCTCGGTGCAGCTAACGGAGGCGCATTGCCAGTACTTCACATATCAGCTCTTGTGTGCGTTGCGGTATATCCATAGCGCCAACGTCATCCACCGTGACTTAAAGCCCGCCAATTTGTTGACAAACTCGGAGTGTGATTTAAAACTTTGCGACTTCGGCTTGGCACGGGGAAAGGGGCCGAAGATGACGCACTATGTAGTCACCCGCTGGTACAGACCACCTGAGCTGCTGCTGGTGAGTGACGACTACGATGGCGCCGTCGATCTGTGGGGTGTGGCGTGCCTTGCAGTGGAGATGTTCACGCGGCGCCCGCTCTTCCCCGGGCGCGACTACATCCACCAGTTGAACCTCATAACGGATTTGTTAGGCCTGCCGGACATCGCGCGTGACTTGCCGCACGTGCGCTCACCCGAGGCGATGAGCTATTTGCGCTCCCTCCCCGCCCGTGAGCGGCGCCCGCTGGAGGCGGTGCAGCCGTCACTGCGCGAGCAGTACGCGGCGGCTGTGCTGCAGGCGCTGGAGGGCCGTGACAGCGAGGATGGCAGCAGCGGCGCCGGTGACAGCGTCTCAAGCACCGACCACGGCGCGGACGTCGAGGCGCGATACGCATTGTTCAAGGAATTTCTCTTCAAGCTGCTCACGTACAACCCCAAGGAGCGCATGACGGCGGCGGAGGCGCTGGCGCACCCGTGGCTGCAAGAGGTGCGCACCAACTGCGGCGGCGAGGAGTTCGAAACGGAGGCGGCGGAGCGGTTCTTCTGGGAGTTCGACAGCGCCGAGCTCGGCGCCGCCCAACTGCGGCAGCTGCTCATGAGCGAGGTCATGCGGTGGAGTACCTGAAAAGGCGAGCTACGGGCGGACGGACCGAGGAACGGTGTGTGGAAAAGAAAAAAAAAGGGGGGATAACACGATGACAAACATACATGCAGATACGTACACTTGTGTGTGTGTGTGTGCGTGTGCGATACGGCGGTGCATTCCAGGGACCACAGGGAATGCAAGGAGAGATGGCGCCTTCTCGTAGGCCTTGTGCCACGAATGAAAATACGGTTGTGTGCTGTGTTAAAAGAAAAAAAAAGGAGGACTTGAGGTGTGTCTGTTGATGTTCGGTTGCGTCTGCCGCCCTCGGAGGGTTTTGCATACTCTCCACTCTCGAAAAGAAAACGAGATGAAAAGAAAAGCCTGTTTCTCTCTTTCCCTATCTCTCTCTCTCTCTATATATATATATATATATATATTGTTCGCGTCTTTCTTTTGTGTGTCCCGTGACACTCATGCGCAGCTCTGTTTGGGGAACATCCTGCATGGTGGACTGCTGCGCTGATCATTTTCAGCCCAGCAGCAGTCATTCGTGAACAGTCGGACACACTCAGACAACATCAGCAGCACCTGACAAAGGGCGAAGGTAGCACAGCAAAAAAAAAAAAATAAATCGCCACCACTGACAACGATACGTGAGACCAATCCCGAGATTCGTTTCCTGTCAGCCATATTCATTGACTGCGGTAACGCTCGACTCACAAATCTATCAAGGAGGGCGAGATGGTGGGGGCGCCACTCGCCGGTGTCCACAGTCCGGACGGACGCTACACGCGACTGAGGCGCATTGGCTGCGGCAGCTGCAAAGAAGTGTACGCCGCTGTTGATGCGGAGGATGGCGTGGAGGTAGCGTGGTGCGAGATGCCGAGCACGCCGGGCCCCGACGCGGAGCTGCCGCAGGAGGTGTTTTTGCTCTCGCAGCTGCAGCACCCCAACCTGCTCCGGTGCCACGCGTCGTGGATCGACAGTGAGCGGCGATGCTGCGTGTTCATCACGGAGCTCATGACGGGCGGAACGCTGACAGACTACATGCAGCGGATGCCGGAGCGGCGTTTTCGCACCCGTGCTGTTATCCGCTTCGCGCTCCAAATCTTGCTGGCGCTGCGTTACCTGCACCAGCGCGGGATCACCCACCGTGATATCAAGTGCAACAACATCTTCATCAACGGCAACAGCGGAGAGGTGAGGGTGGGAGACTTGGGTCTCTGCATGATGTCGCGCACCGCCGTCGTCGCTGTGGGGACACCAGAGTACATGGCGCCGGAGATTTACGAGCACCACTACGACAAGGCGGTGGACATGTGGGCGTTCGGCCTGTGCGTGCTGGAGATGGCCACCGGCAGGCGCCCGTACGACGACTGCAACGACGCTGGGCAGATCCACCGCCGCGTGTCGACGGG
Source organism: Trypanosoma grayi (assembly GCF_000691245.1). Lineage (NCBI taxonomy): Eukaryota > Euglenozoa > Kinetoplastea > Trypanosomatida > Trypanosomatidae > Trypanosoma > Trypanosoma grayi. The sequence continues at coordinate 4,448 of NW_008826813.1, forward strand.
GTGCCTGCCACACGTCGCCGACATCACCGACGACGCCGTGCGGCGGGTGGTGCTGCGCTGCCT
>NW_008826814.1:0-4503 GCF_000691245.1 Trypanosoma grayi
CGTCACTGTCCAATTTATTTTTTTCTCCCTTTCCTCACCTCCTAGCTTTCTGCTGCTACTGTAACCAATGGGGTTGGCTCCCTCGAGGCGGCTGCTATACGCAGATGGCGATGCCCCGCTATGGCTTGTCAGCGCCTCTGTTGAGGTGCATTTACGGCAGCAACAGCAACAGCAACAACAACAACAACAACGGTGTGCTGACGGCGGGGCACCCGTAGGCTGGAAGGGAGGTAACATGGGCTCACCCAAGCGGTGCCCTCCATCTCTCACGTCCTACCAGCTGCGCCTGGTGCCGCTCATAAAACGGTACTTCCCCTCCCCCGATAGTGTATTGTTCCAGCAGTTGATGGCTGCACGGGAACGTCAGCATCCGCGGTACCACTTCCACTGCACCCAGTTCATGGAGCCCACAGCGTATATTGATCCTACGGCGTGCTACTTCGACTTGGAACTGCTGGGTGACGAGAAACGGGAGATTGTGGGGACAGAGTCCTACATGGAGGCCTCCCCAGCGATCGCGGCCCCGTTTGCCTCGGCGGAAGCACTATACAAACTGCTGGTGGATACAACAGAGCAGAATATATTTGACGACGAGGAGGCGCTCAGCGCAGCTGTGCGGGCGGGCGTGAAGGACGGTGACGGTGACATTGAGAGCAGTGGCGGCAGCGCCAAGTCTCGCCGTGTTCGCCCCGTGCCATGCGCTGTCGTGCTGCTGCGCCAGAACAGCTCTGCAGTGAACATGCGGGAGCACAGTATCACTTCGCTCGGCCTGGCGGAGGCCGTGGCGGCGGCGTCAGTGCTGCAGGAGGAGGACAAGTCGTGGCTTGTGTGGGAGGTGAATGGATCCCAGATAGCTGCCTGTGTGGGTGGCTTCTACGGATGCTGGACGTTGAATGAGCTGGTCGGCATTCGGGGCGACGGAGCAACACCAGCTGTGCCATCGTCGCCACCATGCTCGCCCGCTGGCCCCTTCGCTCTCAGCAGTGAGAGCCTTGTGGTTACGGGCTGCGTCGAGCGTGACGTTGGTGAGCGTGAACAGCCGCATGCATGGATGGCTGCCTGCCGTGCATTCGCGAATACCATGACGGAGTCCTGCGCCCCCCTCCAAACCAACGAGCAGCAACAGCAGCAGGAGCAGAAGCAGGTGCTTCATGCGGGAGGCGAAGGGCAGTGTCTTCAACTCCATCCTCTGTCTCTGCTGCGGTGCCTTGACCTCGCTTTCATCCAAGCGGTATCAAATATACCACAGCTGCAGCTGTGCCGACAAGTGCATCTCTTCATGGATACACTAGAGACATTAACGCCTGATCCTCCTACGTTAAGCAAATTACAGTTTTTGCAGCGACAGCGAAACAGCAAGCCAGCTTCTGTGGAGTTCGGTGAGTCACAGCCCTTAAGGCCGATAGACTACGGCCCTGCGTTAGAAGCCGCATACGCAACCGGCGCAGGGTATACCATTTATGGAACATCAATGGAGTCAACAGGGGGAGATTCTAATCAACCACACGTGAGCGGGGCTTCCTGTGAATATAGCTCAGAGCCCAACGCATTAACCCCACCGCCTCTGGTAGCGCTTCAGCAGAGGGGCATCTGCAGCTACTTTGCAGATGGCGCTGTGGTGCTACGCCTCACCAACTCAAAGGTCGTGGAGGCGCTGCAGAAGTTGTGGTGTGTTCCCATTGAAGACACCACAGAAAGCCTGATGATGGCGCTCACCTCACGGGTGCCGCCACCGTTGGTCTACCGCGGCGAATTGCGTCTAGCCAGCCATGATAAAAGTCGGACTCGAACAATGGCTGATATTGTGCCAAGAAGCCTACCGTCAACCTCTGAGACCTTGCTGTTGTCATGGACGCAGCTGCAGGCGCAGGACGTATTTACTGTAGGCCGCGACTTTGATGGGGCTCCGTTTTCATCTCTCATCGCTCCCGAACCGCCCGCATCGCTTGGAGAAGAGGGAATGCAGCCGAGCGTGCGGCGCTTATCTACAGGCCGCCCGCCCAAGAACTGGATGTTTTCCACTCCATTGAAGGTACCAAACATCCACGTGGCTTTCGGTGACTTGATTCGATGTGACCCAGTGAACCGTTGCTGGCAAGTGGATCGCTCGTTGCGGGCGGAGGATGTGGCGCTGTCGTGGATGCGGCGAATTGCCGGCAAGGCGCGTGAAGCGAAGGATATGGATATCCGATGGCTGCGTTTTCCGCAGCCGAACTGCACATTGGCTAAGAACGTAAATGAAGGTGAAAACATGGTGCAGAGCGAGGCGAAAGCTCCCATTGTGTGTACCACGCGTTTTCGACCGTGGCATATTGAACACGATGGCTACTCTTACTTTCACAGCATTGCAATGCGAGGCAGCGGTGGTGGCGGTGCGCCAGCGGAGCCTGTCAAGGAGACGGAGGCAACGTCAGCCAGTAGCGCCGCTGCATCACGGTCCACTGTAAGAAAAATGAGTATCGCTTCCATTTCAACGCCGCAACATGCGGATGGACCGGTTAACAACGGCAAAACCAGAAGGCCGAACAGCAGCGGCACCATGGAAGATCGTCCAGAGGCGCTATCGCCACAGCAGCTGAACTATATGAACGGAGCCGGTGGCCGCCAGCCAGCCAACAACATAAGACAGGTTCCCCCCGATTTGCCCATGTTTGGGAAACGGATGCAGGGTGCACCAAACAGGTTATCGCCACACAACATGAATAACATGGGTCCCATGATCAATACAGCTACCGAGTTTAGGGATGATCAGTCGCTGGTGATCTCACAGCTCGTAGAAGGTTGGGGTACAGGCGAGATCGAGCGTGCCCCCAGCTCGTACAGCAACAGCACCGTCAGCCATAATATGTACTATGGGACCAACGCCGGTTATGCGAGCCGCAATGGCTTCTGGGATTTCCCGTACCAGCAGCAACAGCAGCAACAGCAGCATCAGCAATACTTCGATACCGCCCCAATGGAATGGGAGAACCCACTAGGAAACTTTGGGTGGGGCATGCGCAACAACTCAGGCAACATCACCACCCCACTGCTGGGACCATCCTGGCGGCAGCCCTCGTGGAACCAGCAGTCACCGCAGCAGCCCTCACAGTCGCCGTCGTCGGTGCACTACGCTGCTGCTATGCCCCTCTCCACGAGTCCCTTCCCGATGTCGACTGGATCCCCGAACAGCTACCCATCGCCGCTGCTGGTGCAGGTGGGGCCCGTGCCATATTCTGCCGCCACTGTCCCCGTGCTGAATCACACGTGCGCCCCCAACGAGGACACCGGCGTCCTTGTCAGCAACATTGACAGCCCCGCCCTCTCGCGCAACAGTAACCACACCCCGAGTGCGGAGCGTTCGAGGCGTGGGGTGACGCCGCCGCCGCTGGTGCGCTTGCCGCTCTCCGACGGTGCGAAGTCAACGTGGTACAATGCACGCACCGCACGCCCGTCCGATACCCGTGACAGTAACGCCAACGTAGACAGTGAGCGACACACATCCCCACAAGCACGCGACGGGAACGAACGCAGCGGATACTCGGCGAATGACGTGCAGCTGAACAGCCCAAGGGAGGTGTGCATGACTCCCTCCTCCACCACCAAGTCGGTGCTGCGCGTGTACAAGGAGTCAAACCAGAAGTACCGCTGGAATCCGTACGGTGCGCTACAGCATTCACAAAACTAATAAGAAAACCAAAACGTGAATATAAATACAGAACGAAATGATGGCAACAGAATAAACAGATTGAAAAGCTCCTCATTCTTCTTTTGTCTCCCTACATATATATATATGTGTGTGTATATCTGTGGCTCTGTGTGTGCATGTATGTGTGCTGTGCAGTTACTTATGAAGACAAAGAGAGAGAGAGAGAGAGATCGCGTGCATATGAGCGGTAGGATGTCCAAGCGATAAGGGGGAAAGCACTACCGGAAATCAATTAGGAGTGCGACAGTAAGCAATACACATACACAGTGGCTCACATAGCTCGTGCACATGTTGTATACGCCCACACGTAATGCGTATACAACACTGTGCACATTGGCTGAATACAAAGGAAAGAGCAAAACCTCCTTTAAGAGAATAAACAAGGAGGAAAAACAACAATCAAGATTGAAAACGTTTTCTATGTGCGACAACAAAAAGTCGATGTTTTTTTTTTAAATCCCTTTCATCAAGGAGTTGTGCTTTTTTATATTACGCGCAGCGGCAGGGCGCGCCCACCACGAAGAATGAAGCCGTACGCCTAGCGGGTTGACCCAGACAGTGTGCTTAAAGAAGGGAGAAGGAAGAGGATCAAACAGAAAGGGACACAAACATTAAACAACATTGCCGACTGAGTGCGGGACGAGCGTAGAGATCTTTCTTCTGTGGCTTCTCTTGTGGATTCGGCTACAGCTGCTGCTGCTGCTGCTGCCTGAGCCATACGTACAGAGGCCCCATTTCCCTTGCCGTGTATATATGTGGATCATCACACCGAGCCAGTACTCAAGCGGAGACGCTTCTTCCTCATATTGGCCCTT
>NW_008826815.1:0-4502 GCF_000691245.1 Trypanosoma grayi
TATATATAAAGAAAGCTCTAGAATCAATGAGTTATCAAAGATTGGCTTCTTTTCGTTCCTTCATTTCTACCATTAAATAACAAAGAATTATACTGTCTTTAGAACAGAACAGATACGGCTATTCCACAGCCACGAAATAAGTCCTGTGTTTTCTCCATGAAACGCACGACGTTTTCCCGTCTTACTTTCAATAAGCGTTTCAGAGAACGGAGCTCCTTTTACTGAGTCCGCTTGCGAGGCACAGCCCGAAGTACATCATCCACACGAAGAATCATTTCTGCCGCCTCTGCAGCGTAGCCCAGGACGGAGCTCTTAACCTTAAATGACTCTGTGATGCGCAGTTCCTTCACGTCAGCCACGTCACCCTTCACGACGTCTATGCCGTAAGTGCTGTGACCCTGGTAGTGCTCTGCCTGCAGCCGTGTTACCAGATCATTACTGTCTAGGCCTGCATTGTCGGCAATGATAGCTGGAAGCATGCGAAGAGCGTTGGCAAAGGCGATCATAGCGAGCTGCTTTTTACCTGGGGTTGTTTTGGCCTTTTCATCTACAGCACGCGCCATCACAAACTCGGAACACCCGGCACCCAGCACTGTCCGTGTCTCGTTGATAGTCTGAGAGATAACACAGAGCGCATCGTGAATAGACCGTTCTGCCTCATCCAGGATGTGCTGTGACGTACCGCGGACCACAATCGTACATGCCTCACCCTTAGGAAGTCCAGAGAATCGGATAACAGTGCTTTCACCAATCATGATTTCGTCAATCTTCTCGGCGAAGCCATACTTGACCTTTTCCGTTTCATCGAACTGGGAAATCACGTCAGCACCAAGTGCCTTGGCGAGTCTCTCAATACCCTCAAAGTCTGCATGTTCAATTGCCATAATGCCGTGCTGGGCGAAAATTTCCTCAGGGTAGTTGTAGATCAGCTGGCGGTTGATAAAGCAGTGTATATCATGCTTGATAATCTTCATGCATTTATTCTTCATCTTTTCCTTTTCCGAGGCCTCAACCTCAGCAAGTTGCGCCACACTATCAACGCGAACTTTGGCTCCAAAAATTTTGATTTTGTCGGTGTCCATGGGGGTATTGGCAACCAAAATCTTCGCATTTTCAAGGCAACGAGGCTGGCCAGTACCAATCTTCTTATCAAGTAAGAAACCAGGCTCAAGGTAGCTGTCGCGAAGTGTACCACCAAGCTTTTTCATGATGTTAATCATCTCAAGGTTCCCGCTTCCCTTCAAGCGCAAAACAGCATCAACGCACAGTTTAGCAAAGTGCTCTTTTTCCACCGTGATAATTTTGGAACTCAGAGTAGTTTTCGCAATGCACAACAAATCATCGTAAAAGAGCTTTTCGTCGTTGCCATGATCCTCAGAAGAGGCAACAAGAGCTTCGCGGGCCACCTGGGCTGCGAGGCGGTAACCTTCAATTATCGTTTGTGGGTGAATCGACTGATCAAGGAGTTTCTCAGCATTGCGGAGGAGCTCCCCAGCAAGCACCGTCACACTTGTAGTTCCGTCACCAACCTCATCGTCCTGAGTTCTGCTCATGTCTATGAGAATTTTCCCAGCCGGATTGTCCATAAAAAGAGACTTGAGGATGGTGGCACCGTCATTTGTCACACGCGTACTCTGAGCACGATCCATGCCCTGCAGAATTTTATCCATTCCCTTGGGGCCTAGCGTCGTTTTCACCATATCTGCAACGGAGACAGCACCCATAATGTTCATGAGACGCGCGCGCTCACCCTTCTCCTCCGATGCCCCATCACGAAGCACTTGCTGAGCCTGATTAGCAAACAACATTGTTACCTTTTTATTTTTGTCGGATTTTCTTTTAACGCAAGCAAGAAGAAATAATAGCATAAAGAAATAAGCAATATCACTAGCAATTTATATTATTGATTTTTTTTGCTATTTCCTGTTTGTATCCACCAACATCAGGTTCAAGTCGACAAACAGGAATTTCACTTTGGTTTGCCTCGGCTCTCGGGCTTCTGGGCTTGTTTCCCTCGTCATACGAGACAATATAACCAAATTCCTCAGAACGCACATAGAATGATACATGTTTCTTCAAGAAGACATGTAAGTATCAAAGATTTCCTTGGACAACATCCATTGATGCATGGTTCAAGTCGCAAATCCTCGTCTTCATTTTATTCAACATGCACAATTACATGCGCACGACGTGTTCCAGCATTAGCAAGCAAAATATTCTTCATGCAATGTTTTACTGAACGACGCACATTGCTGTGGTCTACTAGAGAGTGGGTAGACAACCGTATCGCACAATATGTTGATTCCCGAGGCGCTGTTGAGTGACTCCACGCGCAAAAACTATCCACCGTAGTAACACCTGAAACCTCTTTAATAGCAGAGACAGATTTCTGAAAGAAATCATCCGAATTATACGGCTGACTTGAGAGAAGTAGCACCCTCCCTGTCTCCTCTAATAGTGGGAAAGCTGATATGGCAATAAAAGCAGAGCTCAAAACGCTGCATATAGGATCGGCAACTCTCATACCAGTAAATGCTATAAGTATACTGGATATCATGACACTTACGCTTCCTAATAAGTCTGCCAAAATATGTAGATAAACCCCTCGCAAATTGTGATCCACGAGACCGGCACACTCGCCATGCGAATGAGAATGACCATGACCTTCATGAAAAAACACAATACCCACAACATTTACTAGCAATCCCACAACAGACACGTGTATCAAGTAAGCGGCCTCAATTGCTGGAGGACTAATAATTCGTTCAACGGACTCAACAATAACGTACAACGCGATATATAGCAACAAAACTCCATTTATAAATCCTCCCAAAACTTCATAGCGCGCATAACCGAATGGATGTGTCTTGGCATCACAAGGTAATGATGCAGCAAACGCCGCACACAAACCGATGGCAATAGATGTGGAGTCAAGCATCATATGAAAGGAATCCGAAATCAAGCCAAGGGAATTGGCGGAAATACCATAGAGAAGCTCCAGAATCATCACAGCTCCTGTAAGGAGAAGAAAGCTTGCCAGTTTTCTCTCACGCTCATTTGAAATCACATAGTTGAATGCATTACGAAAAAATGCTGAGTATCCATTCCGAGGTGGCGTGAAGAGCAAATATGGCTCCGTGGACGGCAATCGAAGATCCCGCTTCACCGAACTGAGGGAACAGAGCAAAATAAAGCTCCCGCTTAACGTAACAAGAAAACTCTTCCCATGAAGTTCCCAGGAATAAAAGCCCAAGACGCTAAACCCAATAAAAAATATTGCCCCCCCTATTATACCAGCAGGTGAAACCGTAGCCCCAAAACAAGAGTCATAAAGCGATTTCCCACAACCTGTCATTAAAGAAATTAGTGGGAAAAGTATCCATGGGTAGGGCGAAGCTGAGCTTGTTACATAAGAAGAACATCCCCACCCACAAACAGCCAGCTCCACAGACACGATGACTTGTTCAAGAAACCTACCCCAATGAGCTTGTTCTGATGGGCGTACAGTCTCAGAGAAGCTAACCGCCAACAAGGAGGCAAGAAGCCCAACAATGGCAAAAAGGGCACGGAAATAGTCGCCATTGGCCTCCATTACAGAGCTCCACCACAAGAGAAGTACACTGAGAAAGGAAAGTGCGCCGACCCCCGCCTTCCGCCACAAATTTCCCTCGCGAAAAGACTCTATTTCGAGAATAAACGCACACCAAAGCAAAATACTGCGTAGAGAGCCAATATGCTTTACAGCATACAGTAACGCACAAGAAAAGGATGCTCTCAACGTGCCCCTGAAAACAACCCCAATAACGTGCCAGAAGCCCCACCGATGGGTATCTTTTGTGTTTTCACGGATACGCAAAAGCAGAAACAGTGCTTCTCCCAAGGCGACAAAGCATCCAATCCACAATAGATGAGCTGACGTATTTGCAATGACAAATTCCTGACCAATTAATGAACTCGCCCAGCCACCAGCAATAACCGCGGACACGATGGATCGCTTCATTTTTTTTTCTGCTCGTATTAATCAGGAACGAGGCGGCAAGTGGAAGAAAAAAAAAATGGCCCACACTTTACCCTTCCTTTAAAAACCAGAAGTAACGAAGAATAATAGAGAAAATGTATACTGTAGTTTAATCAAATTCGCCCCGACTAACCGTATAACTATCGCACTTCAAGCAATCCCCAAATGAATATTATCACCGGGCAAATTATTCTCAATAAACAAACACAGGTGCCAACGAAAAGGAGGGGCCGAAGGCGGCTTTTTAAGTCACCTCCTGCGCGGCACGGCTGGGCCATTAAAACCCACGTTTGGTGCCAGCCGTTGGTGAAGAAAAGGCGGAAAAGTAAAATTGTTTCACGAAAAAAAAAATAACAAAGCCCAACCATTCGTTTCGAAAGCCACCGAAAGAAAAAAAAAAAAACAAAGCAGGGCAATTGCAAACAAAAGGCAGAACACGCCCCAGAAGACGCCAAACAGACAGAACACGGCCACCGCCACCGCA
>NW_008826816.1:0-954 GCF_000691245.1 Trypanosoma grayi
TTTTGTTTTCCCACGAGTGTCTGTATCTGTGCATATGAATTCATACGTGTTCTAGTTGTGTTCCCTCTCCCTTCCCTTCCCCCCCCTCTCCCTCTCCCTCTCCCTCTCTCTTCCCTCTCTCCCTCTCTATCTATCAATCCCCCCCTCATTCTTTGTGTAGATGTACGTGGATGGTCGAATATGTCTCCCTCTGTCCATGCCTGTGTGCATGTGTCTCTTTCTGCCGTTGTTCTTGATGCTATGGATGTGGCTCTTGTGAACTGCGTGTCCTTGCGCGGCGCAAGCACAGGGATGTGGGTTTTTCCACATGCTGTGGGCCAGTAACCAGCGGTGTGGAGGGGGAGAAGAGACGACTGAGTTGCTCTCTCTGTGGCATGTGGGCTGCGGCAGCAACATCAGCATTAGAGAACGTCTCCTCTCTCAGTTTCATTCCTTATGTGTTATTCAGTAATGTGGCTGCTGCTGTTTACCATACGGACCCGTCGTAGACTACGGCCCTTTCTTCGTTGTATATATATATATATATATATATGTAGGTGTGCCTTTGCATATCTCTCACACACATACACAGACTCTGTTTCAGACTCATTATCTCTCTTTATATGCATTTGTGGCTACGTACTGTGAGTTGAATTGCAACATGCGGCGGCNGTTTCAGACTCATTATCTCTCTTTATATGCATTTGTGGCTACGTACTGTGAGTTGAATTGCAACATGCGGCGGCTTACTCTCCCTTCACCATCACCACTACTGATTCTTACTGTGTTTTCTTTTTTCATTTCTTGTTTCCCTTGCCCGTTTGTATATACGCTCCCGACCTGCAAAACCTCGACTCCTTCCCCACAATACTGCCACACGGTTGTGGGCAATTCTGAATGCGGCCGTGGCTGCTATGGGGCGATGCCTGCTATATCTCCTGTGGTCTCTTTTTTTTTTTTTTACCTCCTCTCTCA